>NC_065509.1:43266642-43277190 GCF_006386435.1 Epinephelus moara | reverse complement strand
AAGGAAAGGAAAGGAAAGGAAAGGAAAGGAAAGGAAAGGAAAGGAAAGGAAAGGAAAGGAAAGGAGAGAAAAGGAAATGAGCGGAAAGGGAAGGAGAGAAAAGGATAGGAGAGGGTGGGACAGGCAAGGGAAGGAAAGGAAAGGAAAGGAAAGGAAAGGAGAGGAAGCAAAGTAGAGAAGGAGACAAGGACAAAAGGGAAGGAAAAACAGGAGGAGAGGACGTGGAATAGGAAAGAAGAGGAGGCTACAGATGAGAAAGAGGAGAATAAAAAAAACAAGAGGAGGAGAAGAGGAGGATGCAAGGAAATAAGGAGAGGAAAAGTAGGAAACATGGACAGAGAAGAATAAAAAGAGTCAAAGAAGGAAAGGATGAGGAGGACAAGGAAACCAGGGAGGAGGAGGGCGGAGAGGAAACAAAGGGGGAGGAAAGGAAATATGACAGGAGAGAAGCATGAGAGGCGAGGAGAGAAGAGAAAACGGGGGATGGAGTTGGAAGAGGATAAGAGGAGAGGAAAGGAAAAATAAAAGAGGAGAGAGGAAAACAGGAGAGGAGGAGTGAAGAGATGCCAGGAGCAGAGGATGGAGAGAATACTAGAGATGGAAGGGAAGGAGGAGATGAGAAAGGGAAGAAAAAACAAGAGAAGGAAGAAGAGATAGAGTAGGAGAGGAAGAGCAAAGAGGCAAGGAGGAGGGAGGGGAGGAGGGAGGAGAGGAGGGAGGAGGCCTGCTGAGTGGAAACTTCCTGCTGGTGTCATCATTACCATTGAAATGCCATTGGGAGATGAGAGACTGGAGCTTTACTGCTGCTTCACCTCCCTGCTGATCTCCTCTATCACCTCCTCTCCTCTCCTCTCCTTTCTTTCCTCTCGTTAATCTCCTCTTCACTTTTGTCATTTCTTTGCTTTTCTTCCTCTCCTCCTCCTTCATTTCATCTCCTCTCCTTCACGTTTCTCTCCCATTTTATCTGTTACACCTCCTACACTCTCTCCTCTCCTCTCCTCTCCTCTCCTCTCCTCTCCTCTCCTCTCCTCTCCTCTCCTCTCATTCCTGTCAGCCAAAATATAACTTGGCTTCTTTCCTCCGACTTTTGCTCCGCTGCTGTATCCCTCCTCACTCAGCGAGGGCCTCCTCACATCACCTAGCACCTCCTCACCCCACCCTGCGCCTCCCCAGAGCTGGTCTTGACAGGTCTGCTCCTCCTGCAGTTTCCTCCGCAGAGTTGAACCGTGACACCGAGCGGGCGCTTTGGCCACCTGACAGTTGCTGAGGCCCAACGAGGAGGAGAAGGAGGAGGAGGTGATAGTGTGGTGAGAGACAAACCTCTAGGAGGAGGCAAGAACTGATGGACAAGCCAAGGAGGAGAGGAGGGATGTCCTGTGGAGGTGAAAGGCAGGGAAATTAGGAAGGAGGAGGTGCCAAAGTGTGGAAAGAGGGATATAGGGTGGAAAAAGAAGGAGACAACAAATAAGAACAGAACATGGGAGGGATGGAGGAGGTGGTTGGAGGAGTAAAAAGGCATGTTGGAGGAAAGGAATAAGGAGGAGGAATCACTGAAGTCAGGCAGGAGAGGAGGTGGGTGGAGGAGTAGGAAGGAGAGACAAAGCTGGGAAAGAGGGATGAAAAGAGGAAAAGACAAATAAGGAGTAAAGAAGGAAGTGAAGGAGAGAAAAAAGGAGTCTCCTTGCAGAGTCAGAGGAGAAAAACGAGTGTGAAGGAGGAGTAACTGTGGATGATGTGAAGTCCATCCATGCAGGAACAGAGGAGAGAAAGATGAAGAGGAGGCACGCAGGGATCGAGGAAAGAAGGAGGGAAGTTCATCCATGCAGAGTTAGAAGGAGAGAGGGAAGGAGAGGAGGAGGAGGAGGGGGTGAGGGAGGAGGCGTTGCGCTGGGGGATATCATCCGTCAGAATCACCCTCTCCTCCCGTCGGGTGATTGATACAAGCGCTGCCTCTGGAGGCCCTGAGGGGAAACATCCCCCCTTCTCCTCCTCCCCCTCCCTCCCTCCCTCCCTCCCTCCCTCCATCCATCCATCCATCCCTCCTTCCAGCTTCTTATCCCTCCGTCCGCCCCCTCCTGTGTTTTCTCTCCTCAGCGGGCTCCTCAGCGGCCTGCCCTGGGGCCGACAGTGATGGAGAGAGGCCGCGAACATCACAGACACCAGGGAGGAGGAGGAGGAGGAGGAGAGGGGGGAGGAGGAGGAGAGGGGGGAGGAGGGAAGGAGGTCTGGCACTGTCCGAGCCTACAAAGCTGAGCATCCAGGTATCAACTCACCGTCCACTGTTCACACTGTCATTTAAATAAAGTTTCTGTTATTTCAAGGTATTTATTTTCTGTAGTTTATCAGCCACTGTGATAAAATAAAATAAATCAAATCAAATTAAATTAACTTAAATTAATGTTTTGGATTTTGTTTGTTTTGATCAGATAAACGGTCAAATGCTGGAACTTAAATAACACATGATAATATGTTGGCAAATATCAGGTGTTCCACACATTTTGACCGATGAATTTACGAAACTTTTCCATAACATTTTAATCCATTTTCATGATTCTGTTAAGTAGTTAAAAAGGGGCGGGCCTATACAGCGACACACTATTAAACACACACTTATATTACACAGGTATTTCCGAATAAGCTGCTTACCAGTGTTCATTTTGTTGACAAAAAATTTTCGCCAGCGACCTTTTCTCCACGATGAAAACAAGATGATGACGAGCTGAAAATAAATCTTGATAATAAAAAGTAAGAGTTGACGAGACCTGAATGTCATGAGTTTTAGTCGACAAAAATTCAAAGTATTTTAGTCAAATTTTAGTCGTTATGTTTTTACTGTTAAGAAGCAGAAACATAACTTGTTTCTTCATGTGCAACATGTTAGTCTGGAGGTTTAAACTGGTGTCCTCTCACAGAGTTGGTGATTCAAACTAAACTTTCATCTCTGTCAGAGAAAACTGATCTGAGTTCAGACTGTTTACTTACAGCACAGCTACACTCACAGATAACTGAGCCTCCTACCTGCCTGTCAAACACCATCAACCCACAAACCTTCTCCAGTCCGGACTGAGTGGAGTCCTGCGGGGTGAAGCTGTGAAGTCTGCGAGCGGAGCTAGCTGCTAACAGCCACCGCTGCAACTAACAAACTCCACAAATCCATTCAGCAGCTCCACCATCCACAGTCAGACACACACGGCTGATTATTTACTGCTGAATTACAGCTCACAACTCGCACCAACCCAAACATCCTGGTGCAGACTATTTACTGGAGTTTACCAGCCTGTCGCTCATCAGGCATCTGAAGATCATTACAGGCACAGCCGTTTTCATCTTGTCTCGTCTTATCGACGAAAAAGAAATAGATTTTTAGTTTTAATTATCAAGTTTGAAGATGTACTTTAGTTCATTTAGAGCCTAATGTTAGCGGTTTATTTCTGATGATTGCATTTAGACTTTAGAGATTATAAACATGGTGTTCATTGGTGAAGATTATTTTGCTGAACGAAATGTTTAAGTACCATAATGTTGTGTTTGTCACAGAGCTGATTTTGGCTGTTTGATGAGGGAACCAGGGGCCTGCTAACTTCCACGTTGCATTGCAAAAGATATTATTCCTGCAGCACTCTATGGACAGTCTTGTTCAGGATGTAGCTTCATTCAGAAGCTGAAGGTGGAGGTGAACACAAAGAGGAGAAAACCTCTGGTAACATGGTGCAGAACTCTGCACAGGTGCTCAAGTTGAAAGAAGGGCATCTCTTTCATTTCTTTTTTTTTTTTTGCTCCTCTCCTGCCCTGTGCTCTTTAAGCACCGCAGCCCCAAACGGCATGTCGTTTTTGTTTTATTGAGTCATCAAAGACGCAGCGTGGGCGACGTAAACATTATCTCACACTGGGCAGCTGGTGAACCCGAATCTGTCAGAGAGTTAGAGGAAGACAATGTGATTTTTCACCAGACTGTCTTACTTGTTGTTAATAAGGCTGGTTGTACTGTAGATGTTACGAACATGTAACTCCATAAAAACTTAACATTTAGGACACGTTTGGATCCATATGTTGTGAGCACAGTGGAGGTGACGATCTGAAAAAATTAATATAACTTAAAATGATTTTAAATCTTTAGATTAATAAGGCTGAGTGTCTGTGTGTCTGCTGCCAGCACTCTGTCTCTGTGTCGCCTACATGTGATTTAACATCCATGTACAGTATAGCTAAACTAAGTGAACCACAGACAAACAACAACAACATGAGAACATGCATGCTGTGAACGCAGCCTGTTTCTGGTAACATCTGATCTCCCAGTAGCAACAGAAGAAGAACGCCTCCCGCTCTGCTCTCTCGTGTTTTTCATGTCCTGTAAAAACCATAATTAACGCATTAATGTAAATGGCAGTTTGTGATGCATAATGACGCTGAGGGTGATCTTCATCCCTTTGAACAGCTCTGATTGTGACTCCTCTTCCTCTGCAGGATGGAGCAGGTTCAAGCGAGGGTCGTGTTTTAGCAGCAGCAGCCATTATTCCCTCGAACTGTGCATTTGCATGAACCCGCCGAGGTCAAGTTTGTTAGCTGCTGTTAACGCCGCCGACCGGCGCTCTGCCTCCTCTCCGCCGCCACTTCACCACAGTGAAAAAAGGAGCTATTGTTCGTCATTTCAGCGGAAGGAAGGGAAGGGAAAAAGGCACATAACTGCAGGCGCTGTGTGAAATGTTAAAATGGAGATTAGCCCGGCCGCTGCAGATCTCGCTTATAATGATTAAACATCACGCCTTGCATTTCAATAGGAACACTTGTGGCTGGGAGCGCTGTGATAAGGTCCTGGTTTAATTCACGCATACACATGCAACATTCAGAGGGAAGAAAGGACATGCTTTCAGAGAGGGAGAGTGCAGCGGACGGTTCAGATGATCGTCCACGCAGCTCAGTGTCCTCTGACAGCAACTCAGGTCCGGCCAAAAACCAACTCAAAGCCTTCCAGCACTTTAGAAGAGATGCTAGTTTTGGGTGAATTCTTGTAAAAATAAAAACAGTCACAAGAGATCATTCTATGTAGGCTTGGTTTACAAGCATTTAAATGCTCTCTGTTACAGTCTTAGTGCAGGAAACACCGACACAATATATTTACGAATAATATTTTAGCTGATAAACTGCTGCATCTGTCTCTGGAACATCACACAGAGACTTTGTCCAAACCAAATCAAGCAAATTACACATCTGACTTCATCAGTAAAGCCTCACTAGAAATAATAAAGGACACAAAAGTCGTACAAATGTAAAGAGCATTGCTACGACAATCAACACATAGATGTATTAGCAACATGAACAGCACACACACACACACTCAGTTTGTTACCTTTACTCACCACAAACAGTCCTCTGTGAAGTCCTCTACAGTCAGCCGCAGGTCCATCTTCTTTGCTCATTCATTCTTGGCGTCTAAAGGCAGATTTATACTTGTGTGTCAGCTCTGTGCAAGGCCGCTGTCGTAGCCTTCACACCTGGCCTACACTGTTGTGAGCACTTATACTTGTGCAGTGGTGTGTCTGTGTCACTCTGCAGTTACACCTCCAAAACACTAGCTGGTGGTGGAGTTTCTGTGAAGTGCTGTAAAGTTTAGTTGATTCAAAACACACATTAAACACACCTTAAACATGGCTTAATAGCGAGGCTTCATTATAACTCATATGAAGCCAGGATAAATCACACACAGGACTTAAAATGCTATTTTTGTGGAGGCTTTATTGTCTTCACAATTTATTGTTTCTTACCTGTGAAATTAAAGTAAATCAAAGCTTTGTTTCCACTGAGGGAAATGGTTTCAGCTTACAGAGACAGACAGGAGGTCTGCGTCACCACGACGTGCAGTTACATTTCTGGGGAGGTGCACATCAGGCTACGCCGTAGGTACAGTGTTCATTCAATGCAGAAGTATAAATCCCACTTAAGATGGCTACTCAGCCTGTCAGATCCCCTCACACCCTTCAAATCCTCCATCCAGCTAGCCATATTCATCCACTTATCCGGGGATGGATTGTGGGTCTGCAGCAGGATAAGCAAAGTGCACTAAACGGCACTCTCCCCAGCAATGCTTGGGGACCCCGAGGTGTTCCCAGTACCTGTGTCTGCCTCAGGGTCTCCTACCAGTTGGATGTGCCCTGTAAACCTCGTGCTCTTCCAAGAATTGACAACTGTGTTGTCCGGGGTAAATAGCTCCTGGTTTGATATCCCGTGGTAAGGTGGTCCCAGGCTTGAGGCTAGACTCGGAGTGATTCAAGAAGACCCTGATGATACAGTGAAATCAGACTTGGATTACATCGTCTGGTTGGGAACACTGGGGCCTTCCTCTGGAGCCAGACCTTGGATCATGGGGCTCGGTCATGCTAAGCTTGAATAAACAACATGAAGCCACCACCTTGTGGGCCCGTCACCTGCAGGGATAGGCATGAAGGTTGGGTGCTTTTTTCCAGGTGGCAGGCGAGGGCGAGGACCCTTGTATGCTGAACCCTGGCGTCACAGCCTGACCCTTTGAATCATTGTTAGTACATCTTAGCCTGAAGAATGAGCGCTCAACAGTCAGAAAGGCTGCACAGCGACTGAAGGCAGCACCAGCGCTGGATAATCCACCATAAACATTTCAGACAGACCCTCCAGCTCTGCCTTCCCTCGAGGCCCAACAAGAACAACAGCTTCAGTTGTCTCAGCAAGAGTCCCAACACAACATGTCTTTAAAGGAAGGCACAGACATGAAGTCCTGCTGAGCGGGGCGTCAGATCAGAACGCTGTATTTTGTCATTTAATTTGGAGAACTGGTTGTTCCTCAAATGTCAGGACTCTCAGGGTGGTTTGTTATTGGTGTGAATGTATGTGTCAGGTTCACTAAAGCTGAACTCAACACCAACGATGTGCTGGTCTCTGAGTTACTGAATAACTAAAACCTTTGCAGAGAGTTTTGGCTGCTCTGTCTCAACATATGTTTATTCTCAGGTTATAAAATACCAACACTTTTTTTTCACCCTTTGGCATCTCTATGCGACGCACCCTTTAACGTCTGTGTGTGACACATATTTTAGAGCTGATTTTATGATGTATTTCTTTAATTTCGGCTGTTCCATTTCGCTCTTTGGTGAAGCCTCAGATTACATCATCGCGTCCTCATTAGCATCATTACAGACTCATGTGTTGGAAGCAGCAGCAGGCGCGGCGCCCCTTCATCGTCCTCACTGTGTGTTCACTTCTTTAACATCTCCTCCATCCATACATCACTTCCCACCCGCCGCCTGCCTGACAGTCTGCCTAATACCAATTACACAAAACTCTCTCTGCCGCCCCCCCCCACCCCCCGGCTCTCTATCTCTTTCTCTCTCTGCCAAAAATTTATTTCCTGACCACATCACACTGCTCCCCTCCTCCTCCTCTTCGTCTTCCTCTTCAGCCACAACTCAGGCTGGGGTGTGAAGCAGACTGAAAGAGGCTTTTGGTGCCACTTCCTGCAGAAGTCTCAGCTCTTGAGTGTTTCTGAAGAAAGTCTGTCTCCCATGGAAGAGGAATTTTATTTTTTGGGCCACTCTCCAGTTTAAAATAGAAGTCGGGGAACTTTATTTTAAATTCTCCTGGAGTTCCCAAAGATACCACAGATATGTTCCACTGCACACTCTCCTCATACCCACTCATATTTTTTTCATATTTGGTACTCACACATTCATCTTAATGTGCCCTTATCACCTTCAAATTGCTGCTTCTGCATATTTGATTTCCTCCGTTTGCTCCGACTCTAATTTCTCCTCTCCTCTCTGCTGCTGCTCCGACCCGATTTCACCACCAACAATCGATACGGTTTCATCTTCCATTATTATATTATCATCTGCTTCCTGCTTTAGGTTTGCTTTACATCCCCCCGCTTCCACAGGAACCACACAGAGAGGAGAGGAGAGGAGAGGAGAGGAGAGGAGAGGAGAGGAGAGGAGGAAATAAAGTAGTAAAGTGCAGGTAAAGAGAAGGAAGGGAGGGATAAAACAAGGAGAAAGGAATGAAAGAGTAAAGGAGAGAGGAGGGCAGGATGCACTGAGATTAAAAGGAGGGATAACATGAAGGAGAGAGAACAAGGAAGGGAGGAAACGAGAGACTATACTAAAGGAAGTATAAGAGCAAGAAAGAAAGGAGAAGAAGACAAGGCAAGGGAGGAAAGATGCAGAGATGAAGATGGGTTGGAGTGAACATAGGCTGGTGAAGTGGGGTAAGGAAGCAAGGGAGCAAGAGGGGAAGAAAGGACTGAAGGAAGGAGGAGTTCAGATGAAAGAATAAAGAAAATGGTGTAAGGGAGGAGGCAAGCAAGGGAACAAGGGCTGCGAGGAGGAGGAGGGAAAGGAGCAAACAAGAGAGGAAGCAAATGCATCAAAAACAGATGAAAAGAAGAAATGACAAGGAAGGAAGGATTAATATGGATAGAAAGGAAGAGAAGAAGGGGACAAGGGAAGGGAAGGAGAAGAAGAGTGTGGAGAAATGAAAGGAGGAAGGGGAGACCAAAGGAAAGAGGAGATAAGGAAAGAGAATGTGTAAAAGAGGAGGGAGAGCTGGGTGGAAAAGAGAGAGGAGGAGGAAAGGAAGGTGAAATAAGAATTAAAGAGAAAAGAGGAGAACTGTGGAAGAAAGGAAAGGAGAAGAGAGATGAAAAGGGGAAAGAGGAGTTCAGTTGAAAGAAAGATGGGAGAAGGAGAGGAGATAATGAGGAGAGATGAATTAAGGGAGGAGGCAAGCAAGAAAACAAGGGCTGTGAGAGGAAGGAAGGAAAGTAGGAAACAAGTAGGAAGATGGGACTGATGATGGAGGAAGTCAGATGACAAAAGAGAGATGGAGAGGAGGAGGGAAAGACAGAAAAGGAGAAAGGGGCAAAGAGGGAGGACAAAGGAGAAGAAGAGAGGAGGAGGCAAGGAGGATGAAAATCAAGGAAAGGAGACAGGATACAAAAAGGATGGATACAAGGGAGGAAGCAAAGACTGGAGGATGAGGAAGGAGGAAAGGAAACAGGAAGAAAGGAGTAAAGAGGACAGAGAGAGAAGAGGAGATGGAGGAAGAAAGGAGGAGAACAAATAGAGGTAAGGAGGAAGGAGAGGAGGAAACAAGGTAGGGAGCAAAGATTGGAAGATGAGGAAGAACAAAAGATGCAGGGCAGAAGGAGACGAGGAAATGAAGGAGACAAGGAGGATAACAAATAGAGAACGGGAGGAAGGAAAAGAGGAAACAAGAAAAGGAGTAAAGAGGCAGGACAGTGAGAGAAGAAGAGGACGAGGAGGCAAGGAAGAGAGTAAACCGAGGAGAGGAAAGGAGAAATCAGGGTGGAAAAGAAGGACAAGGATTTGAGATGAAAGAAAGTGTGAAGGAAGGGAAGAGGAGAGGAAACAAGGAGAGAGGGGTAAAGGGCTGGACAGTAAGAGAAGAAGAGGACGAGGAGCCAAGGAAGAGAACAAATCGAGGAAAGGAGAAATGAGGGTAGGAAGGAAGGACATAAGGAGGGAGGATTGTAGATGAAAGACAGTGTGAAGAAAGGGAAGAGGAAGAGGAAGAGGAAGAACGTGAAGACAAACAGCCTAAATAAAAAAGCCGAAGAGGAGAAATGGGGTAAAGTGATGAAACCTTTGGGGAGAAGGAGGCAGAGAAAAGCAACCTGCTGCAACTGTGTCATCCTCTTCAAAACAAGCTGTGATAATATTTTCTTTTTGTTGTTCCCAGAAATATTGTGTGGCAATGAATTTAATCATTCTGCCCCGAATTTCAATTTACTGCTGTAATGCGATGCAACAGCGCTATAAGCACAGTGTCATAAGCGCCTTCCTCTGAGTGCGTTTGATATTCCTCATACACAGCAGCCGCCACATGCAGGGTTTGTTTTTATTGAAATGTGATTGGGTGGTGTCTCGCTTTAGGGCACGACACACTGCAACTTGAGGATTCACGAGTCAATTTCCTGAAGTGGAATCCAATAACGGCGGAGAAGCCGAGGCGAGGCGTTTACGGCTCCTTAGGAACATCAGGAGAGTGGCGCTGAAAAGACCGTAAGTCACTCCGGGCCTGCAGCCGGAAACATTTTGGGTGGAAGTTGGGAGGAGGAGGAGGAGGAGGAGGAGGAGGAGGAGGAGGAAGGGGGGAGTTGTGACGATGAAAACTGTTCACAGGAAACATCAAGTGAAAAACCTGCTGCTTCCTCATGTGAGGACGCAGCGGTCGAGTCCTCGGGAGGGTTTTAATGACCTCAGGTGCTCGTATGTCGTCACTGATTGGTGGAAACCTTGCATCATTTTCTCCTTTTGTTTTTTGCATAAATAAATGTTTTTGGTCACTCTACATGTAGTCTGAGTGGGCGGAAGTTTGCTGCATAGATCAGCCTCTCATTGGGCGGAACGAGCCACCCGCTGAAGTCCCGCCCTACCACCTCTGGTTGTGTAGCAGTTTTCAACCGTTTTCAACACGTCCTTTACTAACTTTTGCGGTGTTTGATCTTGCAGGGATGTAGCCATTTTTCTGCCATGGTTCGCGTCCTGTAGGTGATATTTTTGTGGG
>NC_065509.1:43128875-43266531 GCF_006386435.1 Epinephelus moara | reverse complement strand
TGAGTGTGCACCAAAGAAACAAACTTGTATTGTAAATTCATAAATTGGGAGCGCTGTCTGAATGTAGCGTTGGGTTATCCAGAGCAGCGCACTCTCAGAGTGGCAGAGCGCACTCTGGACACTCTGTCTGTGGAGACGGAGCAGCAGAGCGCCGAGCGGAGTGAATGTGTGATTAACTTAACCGTTGGTTCATTCATGTAGAAATATAACGCTTCGTTTCTTCCACCAACAGGGCTCTCATTTTAGTGTAGAGCGTCAGACTGAATTTACCAACGCACCATGTCAGGTCACTCACTCTCCGGGACCGCCAGTGTTACTTGAATAAGTAAACAAGGTGCGCTGCTCATTTGCATATTACAGCTGTTAATGTCGTTCCAGTAACAGAATGCATTCGTGCAAAACATTGTGCCCTCCCTCTGGTCTCTATCCAGTGAGTTAGCAGCTTAATTTTGAACCACAAAACCCTTTAAGCATTGTTGACAGTGTTAGCACCATTAGCTGTGCTGACACTGCTAATGGTGCTAACAGAGCTAACAGTAGTTAGAAATGCTAAAAGGGTTTTACAGCTCAAAGCTGAGGTGCAGGTGTGAGCTGGGAGGAGACCAGAGGGTGAGCACAATGTTTCCACAGCAACGCTGTTGGGTCAGCATGGTGTAACAAGTGGTAAAGACTGGATGTGCAGCGCCACTAATGCTAGCTAGGTCCCAACAAACCCGGGTGGTGCACAGTGCAGTAAACTGAAGGGTCGCAAAATTAACCTTCCTGTGTCCGTTTTGGAGGTTCAGGGACAACTTACACTTGTTACGTTAATTGTGTATTTTCAAAATACACTTCTGGTTTTACAGGAAATGTACAGTTTGTGCTTGTAAAATACATTGTCTTACAATGTACAATAGGTAAAACAATTTGTTTAGGCAACAAAAGCACAAAGTTAGGTTTGAAAAAAAAATCTTGGTTCACCCTAAAATTCACAACGGAAACAAGCAGCGGGCTCGCAGGTAAAAGTCCTAATTTTTACAGACTGTCTCACTCTTAATGTTACGATAGTTGCTTGCAGCGTTACAAACTGCCACCACCCAGTGCATATCATTCATAGACTGTAAAAATAATGGATGTAGCTAATATGACGCCACCCAGTGGTTAGTGGACTCCTGTTTTAAAGCCTTGAGTTCGGCATTTTGGCCGTCGCCATCTTGGATTTTGGAGCCAGAAGTGACCATCGAGGGTGGAGCTGTGGAGAAGCGAGGGGTGGATCTGACGCACAGACAGCCTGTCAATCAAGGAGCCACACCATCAAAAATGTGTAATGTTGGGCCTTAGCTACAGAGTCCAAAACTGTTTTTTGTACCAGGCTGTAAACATGTTTATTTCTACATTTTAACATGGAGGTCTGTGGGGACTGACTCGCTCTTGGAGCCAGCCTCTAGTGGACGTTAGAGGAACTGCAGTTTTTGGCACTTTCATTTTTCAGCCTCGGAGGTTGTCTCTTGGTCGGCCATCAGTAGCAAGTGAGCTGATTTTAGTTTATGTTTGACCCACTCAAACACCTGTAAATCTCCAGGAAAAGGTGACGTCAGCTAAAGACACAAACAGGTGAGCTACATGAACTGTAAACTGTGACAACTGTGACAACTGTCCACGTGGTCTCGTTAGAGTCTCACACCTGCAACACAAACAGCGAGACAGCCATCATCTTCCTTTGACTGAATGTATTTTATTGTAAAGCTATAAGGAAGGAGTAATTACAAGATATCATTTCTTTGATTTGCTCAGCAAAAATAAAAGACCACATTTTTTTTTTTTTTAATTCAAACATGCGGATGCTGATCAAAAGAGAACAGATGAGGCTCAAACAAACACGTCACCAACTTCCTCCAAGAAAAACAAAAAGGACCAAAGAAACAAAGAAACCAAAGAAATGTACAGTTTGTCTTCGGACTCAGCCTGGACGAACATGAGAGAACGGAACGGAAAGCGGTAAAGCCGGTGGATGATTGGAGGAGAGACGCTGTCGTCCTCCGCTCTGAGCCTGACTCGTCACTCCTACATTTAATAAAGCCTACGGTACTTTAGACAATATAATCCTACAGGTTCAGGGTCAGATTTTCCTTCACGTTGTTTGAATATATATATTTTTTCTTCTTCATTTTTTAAAAACCTACACTTGCATGTACATAAAACTGTACAAAAAACAAGGCATCACTAGCATTGTTCCTATATAAATATAACCAACCAACAATTAGGCTACAAACATGGACTTTCTGTAAAGACAAAAGTGATTCGGCAGCTCTGTCCTTCTGGTTTCTTCTTCTACTAAAAAAAAAAAAAAGAACACAAAATTTCCCACTCCATCCTGAACATACGGAGGCTAGGTGCCACCATGGTCATGATTTTTTTTTTATTTATTTATTTTTTTTTTTAGGTCTGTTATCTCCAAGGACACGGCATAATTATCTCCAGATAATAAACTTTTTTTCTTACAATCACAAACGAATTATCAAACTGAAATCAAAGTGTTCGTGTGTCCAAACACCGTAATCCAAGATAATCACTGAATTAATTAATCATCTCCGCTAAGCTTTTCTTTTGTGATGATGACTGTCTTCTATTTTACTTTTACAGGCTGACATTTAATTTGTTGTGCTGATATTTTTGTTTCATAACTGTTGTTCTGAGATCATTTTATCTCATTGCTCAAAATGATTTAAAGCTCCAGTGTGTAAGACTTAGGGGGGATAAATTGGCAGAAATATAATAATGTTTTTTGTCACCTGAAAATAAGAATCGTTGTGTTTTTGTTACATTAGAATGAGACATTTATATCTACATAGGGAGCAGGTCCTCGTCTGTGGAGATCTCCATGTTAGTATATTTTTCAGAGAGAGAAACCTCTGTGGATAATTTGGCTTCCAATTATAATGTCCTGAACATTTGAATCTTAAGTTAACAGAGGAAAAAGGTGAGCATAGATAAGCAGGTGCTAAGCTAGCAGGCCACCTCCGACATGCCATGTGAAACCTCTTTATTTGGTGTTTCTTGGGATTTAAATCACCAGATCTGTTTGTTTTGGAGAGCAGGGGCCTCTTTAGATAATTCAACGTCTGGTTAAAACCTCCTGAACATCTGGATCTTATGTTATCAGAGTAAAAAGGTGAGCACATGGCCAAATGCCAAACTACATTGAAATTAGATGGATTCGTAACGTAAAACCGCTTTATTTGGTGTTTCTAGTGGTTTTACTCACCGGGTCTGTATGAGTTCAAGAGGAAGAGACCTCTGTGGATAATTCATCTCCCGGTAAAAACCTCCTGAACAACCAACGCTGAGGGAATTCTAACCAGGAGAAGTTTCAGCTGGTGGCAATCAGCAATTCACTGCTAGCAGCCACCAAATCCCCCAAAATCTGACACACTTCACTTTAAAAGATTTCAAATTGGTTATCTTTTTTAGACAGATTTCATGGAGTCCTTTTTGGTGCACAAAAGATAATTAAAGTTTTTAAAATATCAGTGTTTGGTACCTTTGGAGCTCCAAAACAAAACAAACAAAAAAAGAGAACAAAAAATGAATAAATAAAACTGTTTTTGTGGAGCTCATATTTCAAACCATTATCTCAAAAGTTTTGTAATAATATATTTACTCACTTCACATAACAAATTATGCATTAAAAAAAAGATTATTAATGATTTCTTTATGTAAAGGTCTCGCTCTTTTTCTTTTTCACATGATTATGACGTAGTTATTTTATGTCTTTATTTTTTTTCTTGGTTATCTCAAAAACAAAAAAGGAAATCAATGCCTGTAAAAATGAGTTAACACATCATAAGTCTTCGTTTATCTTCTTTTCATGAGGTTTAACTTCATGTGCTGCTCTCATTGTTTTTAAGGCTAACTGTCTCATATCCTGAGAAATCAAACCATCATCTTTTCTCTGAAATAAGTTATGACCGTTAGCATCCACGGCCGCTCTCAGCTTCTATAGTTTCCATACTCAGTCTGAGAGGCCTGACTTCCTGTTTGGGGTTTGGTGTAAAACAAAACAAAGGTCACTGTTTGACTGTTGGGTTTGTGTTCAGCTTTTCACGATGGAGTAAAGAAACAGAAAACACAGAGTCCAGTCTGCCCGCTCAGAAAACATCATTTACACCGCCGCGTCTGGTAAAAACAGCAACGACCATTTATATTCATACAATATGTCTATAGCAGTGTTGATTCCATAACATTGATAAAACAACTGCGACAACAACAAAAATGTATTAATATTTATAAAGTTGGCTTGTTTCATGCTCAGCTGAAGCCTCGCTCTCAGAGGCTCCGGCCTCAGTATAATACACAACCAAAAAACAGCAAACCACTCCGAACTTTATCACATGATTTCATGTAGAACAAGTTTCTGCTGCTCTCGTCTTTTCACTGGGTTTAAACTTTAGACTTTTGTACTGATTAAAGACCAAACCACAAACACATGCAGCAGGTGTTTGGGACACATGATTGCAAAGTAGAAATTTTAGCCCCAGAATGACTCTCTGTGTGTTTCCCACCTCAAAAATATAAATCAGTCACACGGAGGTGACACGCCGTCAGAGCAGTGGAGGTGTGTGGAGCCTCATGTTTTATTAAAAGGGGCACTTCACTTGATTTTACTGTCAGAGTCCATTAAGTAGTCACAGGGAGCTCCTCCGCCTGTCACAATAACTGTATAATGTCTGTTGTGGTTCAGGAGGAGCTGTGTCAAGTCTGAGAAAATAACCCTGATGATGTCATGGTGATGTCATCAGGGTTATCTCAGCTTGGGCTCAGAGACAACACATTTAAGCTTCACCCTTCCTTTTCTTTATTTTTTCTTTTTTTTTAAAAAAAAATGTCTCCTTTTAGTCCCCAAACTTTGTGGAAGACCAATATTCATTCCTCTTTAAAACATCACGGCCATCGCAGCAATTTTAGTCGCTGCAGAACAGATAAAGAGATTTTATCAGCCTAGTCACCAGAAGAAAATGTTGGCATTGTATGTTTCTGCAAACCACGAATACATCTGTACGTTTCGTACATATCATATCAACGTTTCTAAAGTGACATAGAACATAGTACATGTGGTACAGCTGCCAAGCTGCAAAGCCACTGTTAGAGTGCAACAAACGACAAAAGCGATTGTTTTTTATTTAGCTGTGGCTGTTTGTTCAGATGGATTATGCCATGACAACCATTTTATTTTTAGCAAGTCATAACTGTCTTTCCAGCAGGGATTGTTCCACAAAAACGGGTTCTTTTTTAGTGAGTCGTCGCTGTTTTTTCCAGCAAGAATTATACAATGAAAAGCTGGGACTGTGCAACGAAAAGCGGTTGTATTTTTGTGACACATCCTTGTGTTTTCTGCCAGGATTATGCCCCCAAACATGGGTATTTTAAAGCCCCTACAAGGAACTTTCATTTTGAGTTGATTTTGGCGACCCTGTGGACAAAAGCAGTAGTGTTTTGCTGGAATGAAGCCTACATTTCCCATGAGCTCTAGCGCGTATTGCCGTAAAGATGCTTACCTGGCTCGCGCATGTGTTTGTTTTGGGGATGAATGAAACAACAAGACGGGAAAACTTTGCCCCCGCTCCTATCAGGGATCCCAGCTCACCTCTGCCGCGCCCCAGCTTCACCTCTCCGGCATAAGCGCCACCGCCGCCGGGGTAAAGGCTGGTAAGGCTGAAAGCCTATTTGGCGAGCACTTCCACAGCGTCTTGGACTGAGTATGGAGCGGTGCCTCGCCTCTTTATTTCTCGGCACTCGCTGGACCCTGTCGACGCCTGGCTGGTACCTGTCGTCGGCCCGGATGAGGTGTTCCAGCCCCGCGGCCCCTGCTCTCCTCGTCCCCGCTGGCGCGGGGTGAATCTGCGCAACCTGCGGCCTCTGTGTGTGGCTCCCCGGACAGCTAACGCCGTGGACCCGCCGGCTCCTGCCAGGATTGGGCTGGTAAATGCTAGATCGCTAGCGAACAAAACGTTTATCCTGAAGGATTTCCTGACTTCCCGAGGATTGGATTTTCTCTGTGTGACTGAGACGTGGCTGACTGTTGGTGAGTCCAGTGCTTTCACAGAACTTTTACCCGATGATTGCTGCTATTTTAACTCCCCGCGGACGTCGGGTCGAGGAGGAGGAATAGCGACTATTTATAAGAGTCACTATAAATGTAAGCAGCTAGGTAAGATGACGTGTGCCGTCTGAGTGCCGTAAATCGTTTCGTCCTGGAAGCGACCTGGGGCGGACCCGGAGACAGTTTCCTAAAGGTATGGATATACACTATATAGAAATAGCTTATCTTCACACTGATGGTCTCATTTGCTGTTGTAGGTCACGCACAGACATCAGCAGAAACCAGAGACTTTTGCATATCCAGTTAAAAGTTCCTTGTAGTGGCTTTAAGCCAAGACATGATCTCTCCGAACCATAATAACCTGCTCTCACTCCCAACTCATCAAATACCAACACTTGGTTAGTGACCCCCAGACACCGAGGCACACAGGCACCCTGTAGCTGCAGTATGAGACACACATCACAAGGCATTTTTGGATGCTCCGAGCAACAAGAGTAGTGTAAAGAGTGAGAAAGTCTTCATGGGGCAGGTGAGAGGGGAGGCAGAGTTGAAAGTGAGAATGTTTTGACCATAACCAGGTGGATTCTGTGGGTTAACTTAACCACAGTGTTACTGTCACGTAGTTTTAACGTATTCGCTCAATAATAATGTACAAATCTAACATTTGTGGTTTGCAGAAACATACGTGCCAAAATTAATTCTGGCAACTTGGGTTTAGATTTTCACCTTTTTGAAAACAGTTGCAACGTAGAATTTTTATGTTAGAAATATGAGGCATTGTCAGCGGCAAATCTGTCGGACTTGAAAGTTTATGACAAAGCGTTACAAGTTGCCTCCTGAACCATTTGCACTAAATTAAATGCAGTTTTTTTAGCGTCACTCCTGCAGCAGTCTGATGCAGAAAACCAACTGAAGCGCCTGCATCTGTTTGAAGCTTTTAAATCATTTTAAAATAAAGTTGGATTTTTGAGTTGTCTCCAGAAGGAAGAAGACGAGGCTCAATCTTTGCAGCGGTATGTAAAATGTCTTAAAGAGAGTTTAGTGTGGTGACCACTGTCGAGCTGTTTCACATTATTTTGACAAAAGCTGTGAACTTTTTCTGCGACTTGAACAAAACCATCGATACAAAAGTCCCAGACGTAAAACCAGTGATTTCCGCGAGAGGTACAAACTTGTTCCAGACTAAATATTAGTGGACAGAGGGAAGAGAGAAACGATGATTTCACTGAGTCATAATGTCACTGACAGAGTCCGACTGAGGAGAAAAGTCGAGGGGAAAACACTGAAGAGAAAATAATTCCTGCTGTGTGTCTGAACAAAGTGAAGCTTTCATTAAACTGCACAGACTGAGAAACCAAAAACATTCATGTTTTACTGTCTTTAGGAGCAGAATCCACCGCACGGCTGAACTCACAGCTACAACGACATGATTCAGAAAGAGAGGTTCACGACTGGAGCCGAGGAGCGCAACAAAGAACCAGATACAGGCTGCGTCTCAAACTGGGCAAGGCTGCTTTGGACCATTCGTTACCACTGTTGGATTATGAGTTACTCATCACAATATAGTGACTAATTATTATATAAAACATCTATACTAATATGTTGTGACTGTGAGGAGGACTTCCTGTGTGACTCAATGAGTAGGGAATTATTTTCTTACATTCACGTCAGTGGTCCGAACTTTACTAACTCATCCAAACCTTCACTGATAAAAACTGTGACTTATCAGTTTGGTGTTGTCATGAAAAGTAAACTGTGACTTATCAGTTTGGTGTTGTCATGAAAAGTATGTTTGTTCCATGAGATATCACAACACGTCCTCACTGCGACCTCGTCACATGTCCACGTTTGGTCATGGACTTTCCAGTCCACATATGACGTCCAAGGTACCCTGGGTGTGTTGGTTGTTGACGTTCTGGGACGCCGTGTCAACTTCAGCCTGTTACATGCATTGTCTGTTTTCAAAATACACTTCTGTTTTCACAGGAAATGTACAGTTTGCATACAGTCTCTTTCAAAATAAAAGAACTATGTCAGTAGAACACAGTGAAGTGATGTTGAAACACACGCCCATGGTTGGGTTTAGGAAAAAAGAACAGGGTTTGGCTTTACACTCTCACGGGAAGTGAGCATTGGCCTCCCGGGTGAAAGTGGATGGTTGTTGCTGACATGAAAGGACGGTTTTGTCAGTGTCTGACGCCCGGAGTTACTGACCAAGCACCAGATTTCGATGACTTTGGAGTGAGACTGGGTTGGATATCACTTGGAAAATATTGTTTTTCTGAATAAATGTACAAACCAGGGTAAAAAAGAAAAACTCGGCTGATCATTTTCTCTTAAAGCTGCACTAATTAGTATTTTTGGCCACTTGGGGGCAGCAGAGCAACTTGTAAATGCACCATCCGACATATTACCTAATAAAGTTATGATGTCAAACAGGTTAGCAACAGAGCACACGTTGTCATCATCATCAGTGTTTGTGTCACCTGATGAATATAAGTCCTGTAATCTCTCTATTTTAGCTCTGTTTTGGCCTCCACCACTCCTGAGAACATCGACAGCGGGTCGAGCACAGAGGGTTTATCTGAGCTCGTTTGTCGACAACAGCTGAGCTCAAACCGGGCAGGAAATGTGCCCAAAACTAGGAGCTAAAAGAGGCTCAAACGCTCCACAGAGCTGCAAAGACGGAGAGAACCGTCAGTGGGTTTCTCACTGTGAGCGAGTCCTTTCATCATAGTTGTGAAAAATATTGATCAGCGCAGCTTTAAGAATCTTTACATGTTTGAACACTTTGAGACACAGTCTGTGAGTTAAAGGAAACATTTCTCTGAAGGTACAGCAGTGGATTTCATACAGAGATGATGCCCGTCAGTAGTAAACCAAGACGTCTGTATAAAAACAAACCATTTTAAAAAAGATGTTTTAGAGTGAACTGATGCACTTCATGTCAGAAATAAATCAAAGGTAAACCAACTTGTTTCAGAGCCAAAACTATTTTTAAAATTAGGAAATACATTTTAAATTAAAGGCTGTGTTTTAATTGTGAACCAGTGTGTGTTCAGAAATCCACACTGATTTTTTGGAGGTAAACTAGCTGCAGTTTGTTAGAGATTCATGTGCAGACAGATCAGAGCTGCTTTTTCCTCTGAGTCCTGATAAATACTGAATATCTGATCAGTATCTGTTCCCTTCAATATATCTGAAAGATAGTAAATCAGAAACATGAAGAGCTTTACGCAGCCTCAGAAATCTACCAACGACTGACTGAGAGGAGGAGGAGCAGCTGTCGGAAGCGATCTGTTTCCTCTCTGGAATATTTCTACGTAACCGTTTCAATACTTGACGATTTCAGAAACACAGATATACAGTATGTTTTTTTTCTGTCACTGAAGTGGATTTGAAAGTGAATGTGAGGCATGCACAGACACCTGCTGAACACACACACACACACACACACACACACCCACAGAGGCTGTCAGTGTGTGTGACAGCAGCTCTCCTGGGGGTTGATGGGTACGTGGTGGTGGTGGGGAGGATTGTGGGATTGGAGGAGGTGGAGGTGTGTTGGGGGTTCAGGTGTTCCTCCAGGGAGCAGCGAGTGTTTGTAGTCTGACAGGAAGCCTCAAGACCAAAACGCTTTGGACCATCACATATATGTACACACATATACACATACTGTATACTGTATGTCTTATGCACTCTACTAGTGTACATTCACTGGTGCACAAACACGTGATTGCAGTGCCCAGAGAGGCAGTCAGAGCTACAGGCTACAATGAGGCTAAAAACAGAGTTCAAATGACGTTTTTCCAAACAACTTTTTATGTCGGGGCTTCAGGACACTTGGATCACTACGGACGAGCAGTATGGAGATATTTTGTGGTTTCAATTATGTGTTTTTGGACGTTTGAATCTGGGGCGCCGTCAGCCTCCATTAGGTGGAGTTGTGTTGCTGCCTCCTCTCCCCTTGGATCTCTCCCTCCCTCGGCATATGGGTGAGTAGATAATGGCTGAGTTTCAATTTTTGGGTGCACTATACCTTTAACTAAGGAAACCTTTTAAGGGATTCTGTGCAACCGTGTAAGTCCATCAGCTAAGAAGAAATTAAGCCTTAAGTGTCAAATGGTCCCTGACTTTAATGTTTTATTGTCCTGTAATTCTCTCTATTTTTATGTGTAAAGCAAAATGTGTTGCACTGAAACATCCGGGAGGTGCTGTGTAAACACACAACATGGCCAAAAGTATGTGGACAACCCTGCTGGTCAACGAAGGGAAGTCTGCAGCAAACAATAATATTTTAGACCACATTGTTCTTCCAGCTTCTTGTCAACAGTTTGTCTCCTTACTTTCTCAACATGACAGCATCCTCATGCACAAAGTCAGCTCCACAGAAATGTTTTCTTCCAGTTTGGTGTGAAAGTACTCGACTGGTCTGGTCTGATCACCAGCAGCAGTGTTTGACCTCTCTGACACTGAATGGGAGCAAATCTCTGCAGCAGCTTCAACATCAGTCTGAGACCAGGAGAGTGGACGCTGTCAGAGCAGACGTTAATGTTCAGCTGTCACGTATGGCTGCAGTGGCTGAGTGTCCACATACTTTTGGCCACATTGTTTATTTTATTCACTATTTTTGTATTATTTTTGGCTTAAAGACCAAAAAGTCTTTAAATGGAAAATAGCATTTCATAATGTACCTGTGATAAGCAAAATAATCTCAAAGTGACCGCAGACACACACACACACACACACACACACACACACACACGCAGACTTGTGTTTGCCCTCTTGGTCTCAGTTTTTAAAGCCAACAGGACCGCCTGAGGTCACCAAAGGTCATTAGAGGTCACCGGAGGTTTCTTTTCTTTTCCTGAGGTTAATTGGTGCCAAAGTGTTGAGGTTAAACTGACGCTACATCACTCGGCTTCTCTCCTCTATCTTTAGCTGAGACAGCATAACACAGCGGCCACCTGGGAGTCCAGCGGCCAGCCGGGTGGCGGCGGCGGCGGCAGGCATCATGGAGAAGAAAAAAATGACTTGTTTACGGTGAAACTGAGGAGCGTGGCAATGGGAAAAGGAAGGAGGAGAGTGGATGTGGACCTACATGTTGGGCCTGTAAATAATCAATCAGAGCTCTGAGCGCCGGCGTTAAATCACCAGAGGAAGACGAGGAGCGCGAGGGACCACGGCGGCGCCTGCGAACTCTAAATCTCTGTCACTGGGAGGGTTGAACGTTGGTTGAATGATGGTTGATTTATGTGCTGGGGAATACTGGGACTGTGTGAGTGTGTGTGTCGCTCCTGAACAGGCAGATACGTCGACAATAAATCACATCACCTTCAGAGACCGCGAGAATCGTGTTTTGAATGGCGTTAACATCCGCACACCCCCCACGCACTGAGCTCCCACACATCAAAAACAAATGTATGTACAATAAAAACCAATTAAGCAGCAGAGCTGAAAAGGGTGAGCACCACATCAGGAAAACAAAGAGAGCAGTGGAGTGGAGCCGTCCGATTCGCTCGGCGAAGGCGATTGTTTGCCTAATAAAACCAGATAGTGCGACCCCTCGGCGACCCCGCGGTGGCCCCGTTTTGCTGCCTGTTTAGACTTTGAAGACGCCGCAGCCCGGCGGCATCACTTTGATGTTCCCTCTGTGATTCTGGAGGGTGGATGTTCACATCACACACGCTGCATAAAAACAAATGACAAGTCATTTAGTCTCATATTCAGCAGTCTAGACTTCTCTGCCAACCAGGGTGAGATAATCCCACGTGTTCCCACAGCAGCGCTCCGTGTTTCAGGAAGTTTCTAGAAATGAGACACACTGACGCAGCACTTCTCCAGGAAGAGGTCAGCTTGATTTGTAGTTTGATTTAAAACATTTAACATCAAGCCGATCCTGGAAACTCCCATCTTATCTCTGTTCATTAATATTCAAAGAATCTAAACACCAGACATCAAACGACTTTTCAAACGATTTCACCGTCACAGACAAATTTCCAATGTGAGAATGAAATCAGGAGAGTTTTGCTCCTGTGATCTCGATGGTTTGGTGTTAAAGGGTCATTAAAGCCCAGTCTGAGCTTCAGTCTTTGTCTCATCTTGATGTTCTGATAAAATCAATCATGTTTAATATTATCATAAGTTTTTAGTGTTGGCTCATGCAAATACAGAAGTTCAATGACATGACGACTGCCCACAACCAATAGCAGGTACGGGTAAAAATGAACTTCACATGGGCGAACAGCAGGTGAGAAAATATACTTTCTATTTTTACCAAGTCAAAAGATGTGCAGTATATGTGTAACATTCTGACATCTAAATCACTATTATCAAGCTGCAGTTCCTTTTATTTTGAAAGTCAGTGACACCAGTCTAACCTTTGACCCCGTGGTCACATTGGTCACCGACGTGGAGGACTCCAGCCATGAAACTTTGCAGCCCGAGGATGAGGTGGCAGCCTACATGGAGTTCGGATCCTTTGGAGGTTTGATGGTGGTGGAAGGAGCATGCTAACATGTTTCCTAACCTGGCAGTGATTGAATGTTTTCACCATCCAGTCAAAGAGACGTCCAATTCAAGAACGGAGAACCAGCTTCATGTGAGGGACTGGAGCCTGGGGGGGTTTGATCACGGGTGCAGGTCCGACCGCGGGACTTTTATTAACGGGTGCAGGCGGGTGCGGGTTTGACTTAGACATAATGACGGGTAATTGGTACGTGTATGGGTGGGTGCAGGTTTTTAAAAATGCAGGACGGCTGCACACGATGGAAAACAAGAGGCTGTCTGCACACAAACTTCACCTTCATAGATGTGAAAGTCTTTCTGCAGATGGGGCTATGTTTTAGTGATCCACTTTTGCAACTGAGTTAAGATTTCTGCCAAGTTTTTGAATCAACTTGGGGTCCAGAGCCTGAGGTTGAGACAGATGCCAGATTCTTTGTCGCTCAGTCCTTTACTCAGTTGACTCCTGACTTGGAAACAGGTGAACTAATCTCCCTCCGCCAGCTGATTTCTCCTTTGTTTAAGACTTCAGGCCTCAGTTGGAGACTAAATGACCTGTTAGGGAAACTTTTTGTAGCGTTCTCTCTCACTGTGCCTCTACTTTCATCCATCCAGTCTCAGCTGGTGTGCATCACTACAGGTGAAATCTCACATTACCCTCAGCAGCCATTAACACGACACTCAGAATGAATGAACTTCCAAACCAGCTCGCTTTTTACTGGCGCAAATTATCGCCGGTAATGTGCAGAGCCTCGGGTTGTAATTAGGGTTTCTCTGCTGTGCCATGTGAACGGAGGGAGGGTTGGGGGTGTTAGTGGACTGAAGCATGTACAGGTGTCATTAATCCTGGGTTTCTGTGAGACTGCAGCACCGCGGGAAGCGGCGCCCACCTCCCCCGCCGCACAGAGCTAACAGGTTTAATAAATACTTCTGCTAAACGCCAAACGGCTCAGCCTCACACTGAGGAGGTAAAGAGGTGGGAAGTAACGAGGGGCGACACTGACCAGAGAGTTCCAAAACACAGCGGGGAAACCACAAACAACACACTAAGCCAACTCAGCTGTGACGTGCAGAGGTGAGCGGATATCTGCAGGACTGTCAGCAGCTGCATCAACAACAAATATCAGGCACAAAAAGGGGCGTATGAGGCTCGTTTTCAGGTTCAGATGTGTGTTCTGGGTTTCTACTAAAACATATTGTAATGTGTTTAAGTGTAAAAACACTATTTTCCTTATCCTGTCTGCTGGAACACCTGGATTCACCCTTTGTCTGAGTTGTAGCACCTGTCTCTTTAAGCCCCGCCCTCCTGGAAAAGCTCACTTTGCTCTCATTGGTCAGTGTTTGCAGGTCTTGTGTACCTTAGTGTCCCTGCACTGTCATTGCCTTAGCAACAATAAAAACTGAGCCCTCTGTCCAACACCTAAGTAGAATATCAGATCAACTACCACCCGGGCTGATATCACACTGGCTGTGACGTTCATGCTCCCCAGAGGATGAAACCTCCCTGGTCTTTCCTCTAGCACCACCATCAGGACGAATTTTTCAGATCTGACTTATGATTTGATCCATAGCAAGGAGCAGAGCAAAGGGGCGAATATGGACGAAATTAATCGTAATTATTCACATTCCTCAGAGGATGAAGCTACTAAAAAAAATTGACATCTGATTTCTGTGCATGCAACATGATCAGGCAAATTTTGATTCTTCTTCTTTGAGGATGAACCCCTTTGATTTCAGTGACCTCTCGACCTTTTCCTCTTGCATCGTCATTAGGACAAATTTTCCAAACTTGACTTATGATTTGATCCCTAACAATGAACAGAATGAAGGGGGGCATATGGATGAAATTAATGACAAATATTCATGTTCCCCAGAAGATAAAAAATAAAAAAGATCTTGATCTTCTTTTAGCGCCACTATCAGGTATATTTTGATACTTCTACTTAAACTCGAATATCAAAATCTAAGCATCAGCGTGCATTTACTAACAATGTTCCTGCTCCTCAGAGGTTGAACCCCTTTGATTTCAATCTGACTTTCCTCTAGCAACAAATTCAGGATAAACTTTACATTTTTATCTTTAACTTCCTGTAAGGCTCAAAGACATATATTCCATTTACAATTATATAAAACAAATAAGGACGGCAAATTCTCACGTTGGTGAAGCTGGAGCCAAAGAACGTTTGACAATTAAAAAATTATCTTCTGATAGATAAAATATCAAAACTGTTGGTGCTTTTTTATTGATAGACTTTAAAGTTTCGGCTCTACAATGAACACTGCTGCCTGAAGATGTAGTTAGCAGGACATTAAACTGTTTGTTTTCATGTGACTTTTTTTGTGAGAATAAATTTAACTTTTGATTTTATGGTATACTACTGACAAGAGCATTGATATTATAAATTAAATCCTTTGGCTGATCCACTGAAGAACTCAGATTTCTCTCAGTTCTTAATAAACTGGTTTCGTTGCACCTCGAATGATTTTGTCTCCCTCGTGAACCCAAATTGAAGAAGTGTGTTGTAAAGTTGTACAGGAGAGAAAAAAAAAATAATAAAAAGTCTTGTGTTTGTAACTCGGCACCGTCGGTGATGCTCAAGAGTCCAGGTTCCTGCAGTGTGACGTCGGACGCCGCAGCGTCGTTTCTCTGTACATGCGGAAGATTTCAGTCCATCGATCTGATGTTACAAGAAGATCTGCAGACAGCACGACAGCCACGGGTCCACACTCACAGCCACTGCAGTTTCCTCTGTCACTGTTTGTCGTATTTACAGCTCTGTACACTGAAAAAAGACCTCTTCACGGCAAAAAATTAACAGACCTGGAAAAGTTCTCCACAACAACTCCAGAGGTTGGAAAACAGCTGCGTTTCTGCGAACGTCTTACGTTGACGGCGAGCTGTTCCTGATAAAAACGAGCCCGGTTGATTTGATGCAACTCGGCTCAAAAATGTATTTCCCGGAGTTGAGAGAGAAAAATGAAAAACGAAATCAAACAATTCCAAAAAATATTCAGGATAGATAGCATTACACAGTATACTTAAGTAGGATTTACAAAGAGTTCTTTTCCTTCTCCCCCCGAAGGTGTTTTTTCTTTTTCTGTTCCAACACAGCAACATAGCCTAAAGCAACGCACAAAAATCCAACTCAAATACGTGAGTAGCTAAATAGTTTCCCATTAAATTATCACAACGATGTGGTGTAGTTTACATTCCTTCCGCAGCAGCGGCCGCCGCGTGTTTTCTTCAGTTGATTTTAATTAATTCTATTTTACATTTGATTGGTTTCTAGAGGAGGGTGGTGGCGGTGGCAGTGGGCGAGGTGGGCGGGGTCTAAAGCCTTGTAAGGTGGATGCAGTTATAAAAAGGAAGAAGGGGAGTCGGTGCTGCGGCACAGCGAGTAATAGGCACAGGGGGCGGCAGTGAGGGGGTGGGGCGGGTGGCGGCGAGCAGCGACGGGGATGATGAGGGGCGATGAGGAGGTTTAAGGTGGAGAGCTGCGCCCTCACAGGTAGATCTCCCTCTTGGAGGTCTGGCCGGTTGGAGTAGTGGCCGAGTGATACTCCACCGCCTGGCTCAGCGGGATCTCCTCCAACCCACAGTCTTTACCGGACGAGTCTCCGCCCCCGGGGTAGGCACTGCTGTAGGGAGTCATGAACCGCATGTTGGCCACTTTGGAGCCACTGCCACCGCCGCCACCACCCGTCCCGCGCTCCTCCGTCAGGGGCTTGGGGCTGCCGTTGGCCATCAGCTGCTCCTGCCCGTCCATCTCCTGGTAAGGCACGAAGGTGGAGAGCTTGGGGGCGTTCTTGGACACCTTGCGGGTAGGGGAAGGCTCGCCGGGCATCCAGCAGGAGTCGGAGTGGCCAAACTCGGTGCACTCATGAGTGCAGTTACCGGTCATTGCCACGTCGGGAAGAGGCCTGAGGTCTGAAACGAGAAAGACAAAGAAAGGATGAGTAACGCTGAAACGGGAGCAGAGTATAAAAAAGTGAAGCACGGAGATGAAGCTGAGGTGCAGAGCGCTCTCGGGGAGTGACAACATCCTCTGCTCTCTGAATCTAGTTGGTGTCTCTGGTAACTGCACTTAAATGGTTTTCCATATACTTGTCTGACAGACATTTCAAGGTTTACGTGAACAATTGTGCGTCGTCCTCCGCTCCTCTCTTATGTGGAGTCCCACAGGGGTCTATCCTGGGACCTTTTTGTTTTCATTATATATGCTGGGCAATCTGCTTAAGTCCTCTAGTGGGACCTCCTGCGGTTGCTATACTGATGACACACAGCTTTATATCTTGGTTAAACCTAATAATCTAAATAACCTTACCATCCTTCATCAACACAGTGCTTCTGTTACAACTTGGACATCTCAGAATTTCCTTTGTCTTATTTCTTACAAAACTGAAGTTCTTATGATCAGCCCTGATTGCTTTACTAAGGAGGTCAGCCATTGGCTCCCTAGCTGGCAATTTTAAGAGAATCTTGGTATCTTGTTTGACCAACATTTTGAGTATTGCAACTCCCATTTCACTTGCATTACACAGTCCTCTATAGCTCGACTTCAGATGGTACAAAATGCAGTGGCTGGGTTCCTGACAAAGACTACTCATCAGTCCCACATCACCACCTCCATTCACTGGCTTCTTTTAAAAGCAGAATTTATCTTTCAAATTTTAATAATTACTCACAAGGCCATGCATGACCTGGCCCCTGCATATGAAGCAGATATTTTGAGCTCCTATTTCAATTAATCTGGATTGATTCAACGATCCAGTATCATCGATGCAAAGTGAAAACATCGTTCCATCTCATCATCTTTAGGATGCGCTTCTAGTTTGAAATTCTGTCACCGCAAAACAGCACCAGGCAGGATAATGATATTTACTTTTTTAATTTACTAATTGGCGAAGTTGGAAATATTTTCGATTTTGGAGAAAATTGTCTAAATAATTGTCTAAAGAATCGATAGCCTATAATAATGTATCGTGATGACACTATTTAATTCTATTTATAAAGCCCAATATCAGGTCAGGAAAAACTCCCCCCAAAAAAAACCTTTAACGGGGAAATAATGGCAGAAACCTCAGGAAGACGGACAGACGTGTAATAGATGTCGTACAGAACAGATCAACATAATAAATGTACAGTGATCCGTAACTATTGTCTACTTCGATCATCTGATCAGGTCTATCTGTTCACTGTTCCTACTTTAAATCCAGAGGTGACCAAGCTTTCTCTTTGTTTCTCCCAAATGTGCAAAATCTGTGTTTTTCATTAGGCAGCTGCTGAAAACTGATTTCTGTAGGTTGGCCTTTTTATTAATTCACTCTGTTTGCCATTAGTTTATTTTGGTCATGTAACTCTTGTCTATGTATTGTGCTCATGTATATATGTATAAATGTGTGCATATGTGTTAACACATGCATTTGAATATTTATGTGCATATCTCACCTAAATGTGAAACCTTTTACAAAGTGCTATATGAATAAAATTACCATTACAACTATTTATTATTATTATTATTATTATCATACACAGAATGAGCTGAACTACCTCACAGTTTTCTGTATGTTACCTTATTTTTATATTTTTGATGAACCTTAGTTTCTTGTGCGTTTGCATTTCAGTGACTCCGCTTTTTCCCCCTGTTGTGTCTCTTTTATTGATATTTGTTGTGTTTGTGTTGTCGTGTGAATGGATGCTTGTGATTCTGTTTAGTGCCTGGCTGCACAACAATTTCCTCTGAGATAATAAAGGTAAAGTTGACTGTAAATGCAACTGTATTTGACAGAAGACAGATGAAGCTTTCCAGTCACAAACATTTGTATTTCTCTGTGTAAATGTTGCTTCTGTGCCCTAAAAACCAACAAACCTGAGCGTGCGGTGTCACAGTTCAGCTGCGTAGGTACAGGCTGGCTGGCAGGAGCACGAGCTGCTGATTAAAACTGTCTTTATCCCTTTATCCACACACACAGCTCTCCATTTGAAGGAAATTAATTAAAGCTCAGTGTGTATTTTTAAAGTCACTAATAGTTCACAAAGTGCCAGGAACGTTGCTTAATTCGTTGCTGAAAGACGGAAGCCACATATCAAACGGCGGGCGCTGAGCGTGAAACCGGATCAGCTGATTTAAAGGAGGAAAAAAATACACGCTCGAATTCGTTAAAACGTTAATTATGTTGCACAAACAGCCAATTAAGGCAAAAATAACAACACTGTTGATGCTTTTTTCTGTCTTTACCTGCGAGAAACGACACGATGAAAGAGGGCAGACAGGAGATGCTTCACAGATTCATGTTGTGAACATTAAGGTTGTGATTTCTCTCTCATGTTGGTTTTGTATTAATCTAGCTTTAATCCTCTGAGACAGACAGACAGACAGACAGACGGATGGATGGACAGACAAGAACTGACAGACAGGCAGACGCAGGGCTGAGTTCGCATTTAAAGAATCACAGCTTAGAATGGAAAAAGGTCAGAGATGGAAGCAGAAATATCAATGCGTATGCAGAAAGTAACCTTTCTTCTGTGCGTGACATTAGATCATTCTTTGATACTGGAGGCTGGAGGCTTGCGGGGGGCGGAGGGGGTGCCAGTCCTCCCGGGGAATGGCGCTTATTTCCCAAAATGCCCTGTGCTTCATGCATAATTTAAATTTATTGCCTCCCTTTTTTTTTTTTTTTTTTCCTCGCAAAAGGAGCTACAGTCGGCTTTTCTGTCTGTTTGCGGGTTGATGTGTACAGTCTAATCCCGGGGAGTGCTGAGTAGCGGCCGCGCTCCCCTCCCCACATTCTCACGCCCGCCGCTGCCGTGGATTTTAGTTTTTAAGCACTTCCCATGCAAAAGCAAGGTGCTTGCAAAAATGTTAAGTCATGTGCGAGTGGCTGCTGAGTTCAGAGCGGCTGTTTAATAAGTGCTTTGCCTCTGAACGTCGTGTCAGCAGGAGGCTTATAAAGCACGGACGCCCTCAGAGCTGCACGGCTGAACAAACTCTAAACTCCACTCACTTCAACAACAGCAGCAGAGCAGAGACTCAGCACACAAGTTCAGCTGGACGGCAGCCTGCAGGCAAACTTTGTTCAACACCAGCTACGACCTCTGACCCCTCGCTTTGTGCGTGTAAATGCTGCTGGATCGGCCACCAGCAGTTGTTTCAGTTAAACATTGTGTTGCAGAAGCAGTTAACTGACATCAGATCTGTGACCAAGGGAATATTGACAGACGATATCTCTCTGCTCTCTGAACGCCCCGCTGGAGTCAGACACTTAAGTGCTGAACAAACTGACCACTGTACAAACTGCCTGAGGTCAACGTGCTGCTAATACACTTCCTGTAGATGGTTACTAGTATCACTAACGAGTGTGTAGCGAGACTCGATGCTGTTCTTTAACTGGTGATACTTTTTTTCTGGCCTTTTATTTTTATCTCTGGAAACTCATTTGACAGTCTGTGCCTCTGTGAGTTTCCTTGTTACTGCACTGATTCATTTTTACTGCCGGAGTCAGAAACAGCTTTATTGCCAAGTTGGTTTTTACATTTGGCTCCGTGTCAAGGTGCACGACAGTCCAAATATACAGTAAGAGAAAATAGTACTGTATCAGGTAGAAATGTGCATAAAAATATGTGAAATATATTCATACTTTTCAGTGGAAGGAGCTGTAAAGTGTTTCAAATGAACAGAAGGAAAGTGCAAAACATTGACAAGAGCTCTGAGATCTAACTCTTCTTCTGTTTCAACATTACTCTTTTACTGTCTCAGGTTTGCTTCCAGTAAAAACTTTAAAAGTTGAGCCTTTACTGGAGGTTTTTTTGGCCAAACCCAGTCGCCAGAATACATTCTGGCATTCCTGCGAACCACTCATACATTACATTTGTACTTTATCATTGCTTTTTTAAGTAGGGTTAGGTTTAGGCACAAAAATTAATCTGTTAGGAAAAGATCATGTTTTGGCCAAAAACACCCACGTTTGGTGGCTAAAAAGTTGCTGGAAACTCAGCGATGACTCTCTGAAACAAAACCAGTTTTGTTGTTTGTTGGTGTTGAACAGTGGTCTGCAGCTTGATGTCACATCATCCACCATCTCCTCCACCTCCTGATGACAAAGTCAGCTCAAATACTACGTCACTTTAGAAGTGTTGATATGATATGTAAGCCTGCTCTCATTCCCAAGTCGTCAAATACCACCGCTTTGTCAGTGATTACGGCATCAGACACGGTCACAGAAAGGCACATTTGGCAACGGCATTATAATGTAAGTGTATCATACTGCTGCAAAAGGTGCGTCAGTTTATAAGGCTGCTGGATGACGTCAGTTTGAAACGCTGCCCATAACAATACAATATCAGGAGCTAGAAAGTCCCTGTAGGGTGGATGGTTGGGGCGGTGGATGGGTCCAACAAACCCTGGACTTTAACGCGGGAGCCTGTTGTTCGCTTCCCGTATAAACCTAGAGCCAAACCATGACGATTTTTTCTAAACCTAACCACAAGCTTTTGTTGCACAAGGAAATAAACATAAATAACGATGTATAAGTTTATTTTGAAAAAGAGTACAAATTGTACATTTCCTGTGTGAATGGAAGTGTATTTTGGAAAGACATAATGCTTGTAACAGGCGTAAACTGACACGACAGCTTGTTCTCATTCCAAAGTCATCAAATATCGTCACTTAGTCAGTGATTTCACCAAAAGCCCCATTTCGCAATACTATGATATCCTGGTATAACATAGTCGGATGTAACCTTTCGCGGTGTCAGGTTCAGCCGATAACAACTTGCTGTAAGGAGCTGTAAAGTTCCTATAGGGTGGTCAGGAGCAGAGGTGGATGGGTCAAACAAACCCCGGACTTTAATACGGAGGCCCGCTGTTTGCGTCCCGAATTAATGTAGAGCCAAACCATGATGATTTTTCCTAAAACCAACCATGTGCTTTTGTTGATGTCTCCGCGTCTGTTGCATCATCTTGGAACATCAACAGCACACACGTCAGCAAAAAAGACATTGGAATATATCGGAGAATACACCAACTTCCTCCTTGGTATCCTACCCATCTACCCAGTAGTACAACCACCTCATCAATTACCACTACAGCACTGGATGCAGGAAGATACTGAGCATGCCATACTTAGATGTAACCAAGCAGTGACGTTTGACGAGTTGGATGAGAACGTGTTGGATCTGTATGACACGTATAAATGTAACGTATTTGTGTTATATTGTTTTTATAGCGAGTGGTTTAGCTGGTTACACATCTGTACACCCACATGCATACTGAGAGCAGAGAATCAACAACTGTACGAGACGCATCCTTCGGCTCATGTGAACACGTCAGTCTGAGAACACTAAACAGAATGGATGTCAGTCTGTCTGTCCAGAGCAGGTCAGCTCGACAGCGTCTGGTTGGATTTCCATGAACTTTGGTGTCTGTGTTCATGTTCTACAGACAAGTCTGGATTAACAATCCGGCCAGAGCAGTCTGCCCCAAACTGCCCCGAGGCCCCGCAGTCCCCGGGGCCTGATGAGCTCCAGGCTCAACCTGCGACAACTGGTTTGTGCTGGTTTCATTTAAAACAGTTGTTTGGGAATATCTGGCACTAAAGCACAACATCAACCAACAGGATGAGGACACTCAGACCGGCTTTCCTCTCTGATCGCAGGGCCGAGTTTTAAAGATGCTCCTCATGTCATACTGAGTTTTAAGACTGAATTTGTGTTTGTGAAATGACCACACATCACACTTGGGGACAGTTTGTATTCCAGCATAATATACCGTCACATTGCACAGAGAGTTGGATGATTCAGGTGTGTTAAGAGGGGCCTAATTCCCGCCCTGTAGGGTTCGTTTATCGGACCATGTCTCGAGTGAACCTAAAGTCTGTCCTCTCGCGCCACCATCAGGCCTTTCTAAAACTCAGCAGAGCTCTGTCTGAATAAAAACACCTCCAGTAAACACCTCAATCAGTGAAACCAGGCTGATTCTTAAAGACTTTTATTTTGAAGGAGCTTTAAAATCCATCCAAAGCATGAAAATGTGTCACGTCAACCCCTCTCGCTTTGTATTTTTGGAGTATCAGTCCTCCTGAGTTCAGTTACAGATGTTCCTCCTGGAAGACTCTCCACTCTGTCTGTTTGTGTTTGTCACTTGTACGAGCTCTCTGACACTTGTCAGAGTGGAGCGTCTTTCTCAGGGGAGCCATCTTTGAACAGGTGATGTTTACGAGTATAAGAGGAGATAAACAGGAAGCCCACCTTCTGTTCAATCACTCCTGTAGTAGCACGATGTGATCAAACTGTTGCTTCAGTGCAACCTGTCTGCTTCATGCCTCATCTCGAATGAAAGAATGCAAGTCATGTCACAAATATGTCACACACGCACACTGAGGATATACAAATATGATACCGTGATGTTTTTGCTCTTTTAACATATTGAGTTTTATTTGCATGATGGCAACAGCGTCTGATTATGAGCATGTGACACATTATGACACCACTCAGTACAACAAAAATCACGTCTCACACATTAAAGAGATTTTTTTTTTAACAGAAAAATAACTTAAGTGTTTTCACTCACTAATTTTCTCCAATTGTTTCTACCTCTGCCTTTTATGGATCTATATTAAATCAACAAAATTTATTTCCTACTTCTAAAATGTGCACAGATGTTTCACTTTGAAACCATTCTGGTGACTCAAAGTGCAAAATCACTCTCATTCCTGGCACATTCTTAATGTGCGACATCTGTAGGAAGGGAAAATTCCTGTCAACATCAACATAAAACCAAGCAGAAACATCTGGGACTGAAAAGGAGGCCAATGTTGAAGTACCCAGAACTGCAGTTCCTCTAATGTCCACTAGAGGCTGGCTTCAAGAGCGAGTCAATCCCCACAGACCTTTTATGTTAAAACTTTACAGCAGAAATAAACATGTTCACAGCCTGGTACAGTTTTGGTCTCTATGGCTAATTTCAACATTCATGACAATAATTTATGCTTAAAGTTACAGATAATTAATGGCGGAGCTGCTTTGAGTGACAGGTGGGCGCCGTCTGTTGACACTGCAATATCTCTATAAGCAGATTCTGCAACCCATTCTCATTCTGAAGTTGTCAAATACTGCTGCTCAGTCATTGACTTCCACGTCAGACACTGATGTTACGCTGTCGGGTGGCGCCAGTTCATAACACAACCAGTCAGCAAAAGGTCCTATGGGGCAGGCGGGGAGGTGGATGGGTACAAAAACATCGAACTTTCACCCAGGAGGCTGGTGTTCCCTTCCTGTAGGAATGCAGAGCCAAACCATGATGTTTTTTCTAAACCTGACCACATTCTTTTTTGCACAAGGAAATAAACATTGCCAACGTTTTAAATTTAAGTCCACTGACAAAGCAGCGCTATTTGATGAGTTGGGATGAGCTAGCGTTAGGGTTAGCTCAGTCTTCTTGTCCAAATACGGGCACGTCTGGTTCTAAAAATCCAAGATGGTGGCAACCAAAATGCCAAACTCAAAACAGGAGTCCACACACCAGTGAGTGATGTCACGGTGGCTACGTCCATTATTTTATATTGTCTATGAACATAACACTGATCACTGATGACAAAATCAGCACAGAAGAATGGAGTTTAACTTATGAATGGAAACCATCTTGTCAAAAAGGGATATTGTACTTTAATAGAAATCGAAACAACGGCAAAGACTGTTGTACTGATTGAGTTAGAGCAGTGGACATACATGCTATTGGATGGCAAACGTAATCAACAGTAATTTAAAACAGGACCTGATCAGACTGATTGTCGTCATTGTATATTTTAAATGCATATCTGACCATAAACTGGCTGTGTGATCATGTAGATTCTGTACCTCAATATTCACCTGACATTTGACAAAAAATATAACAGGTCAGGAAAAAAAAAGAAAAAAAAAAAGCAGAGAACGGGGCCGAATCACAGTGTGACCCTGCTCAGGCCCTCGGCGCAGCAATCTGTAGCTCTAATCACAGAATTTAGCGGCGTGCTGATGGGGGTCGTGTTCGTGCTAATTAGGCACAAGAACTAATTGGCTCTGGTTTGAGATGGAGCTAATTGGCGAGCATGACGGGAGGAAGAGTTTGGGCGGTTAGGGTGGGTTGTGGCTAAGATATAAGATCAGTAATGGTTTTGGTTAATAAGGTCTTCCTCTGGTGGTGGACATGAGCGGGATGCCACTGCCACTGCCGCCGCTGCTGCTACTCGCCTCCAGCCCAGATCATCATCAAAGGAGATATGAAGACAGATCAGATGCTGATGAAGCAGATTTTACTACTGCTGATTCACCTCAAGAATCAGATACAGACTTTGATTTAAAGTAATTTATTGTTAATGTGATAAGTGTAATATTTGTTTTCTTTTGGCATCTTTTTTGTGGTGTTTTTACAGTTTGAGGTGAACAATAAACGTAACGCAGACACAAACTAAAGCACAGAACAAAGAGAAAACAACAAAAGTCCATGATCACAATCTGTCAGTAAACAATAAGGTGTATTTTTCCCATCTTGATGGAATGTGTGTGTCCCTGTCTGTGAGTTTACATAACCCCCTCCTGACCTGATACTGAACTTCGCCCTACTGCAGCTGGTTAAGTTTGGTTATTGTGTCGTCACAACACTGGAATTTCTATCTTTGATATCATACCTTGAAAAATTTCAATTTTCTACACCATTTTCGAAACCACAAGGAAATACTGACATCGAGAGCATCACGTTTTAAAGTTTTATTAAAACATTAAAAGGCTCTAACTATAAAAAATGGCAACTTTTCCTTTTTAGGGTTTTTAATGCTGAAAAAACAGGTGAATGACCAATCCTTAACTATACTATGGTTTCAAGATTTTTGCAATTTATGTGGTAGTACCAAGCAACGACATACAGGGCTGAAAAATGATGCCAACACTGAAGTGCCAAAAACTGCAGTTCCTCTAATGTCCACTAGAGGCTGGCTCCAAGAGCAAGTCAGTCCCCACAGACCTCCATGTTAAAATGTCCAACTTAACAGCAGAAATAAACATGTTTACAGCCTGGTGCAAAACAGTTTTGGTCTCTGTAGCTAATTTCAACATTAATGACACATGGCACATTTTTGTATAACTCACCAGGATAAGGTTTAAAGCTGCTTATAATTAAGGGTGTGTCACTTTGAAAGACAGGTGGGTGCCATCTGTTGACAAGTTGCTTGTAACCACGGCATAACACCAGATTTATAGTATAGGTGCGTCCAAAAAAGTCAGCTTTTGGTTGAACTAAAAAACTAAAACTCTAAGAAGTTGTTTTTCTGGTAAGTTCATTTTGTTTTAATGGGTTTAAGCCTGTTTTTTGCTAGCAAAAATTAGCATTAGCATTATTACAGTTACCCATAGCTGTAAATGCATCCTGCTAACCAAGCTAGCAGCTAGGGTTAGGGTTAGCTTCACCTTCTCGTTCATATCAGGTCACTTCTGGCAGCAGAAAACCAAGATGGTGATGGAAATGCCAAACTGGAGGCCACAAACCTATGAGTGATGTCACTGTGGCGACGGCCATTGTTGTGTGGTGGTGGTTATGCCCAGTGGTTGAACACACTTGTTGAAATTTGCTTTAGATAAAAGCAAAGAAAAAGTCATGTAAGTTACTATGTGCAGATATTGTAGGAAACATTATGTCATGTGAATTACAAAATCAGCCATCGTCTGGTGATAGGGTGGATGGCTACACATGTTGAGATGCTGCAGTGTTAAAGAGCTCTACATCATCAGTATGTTGAGTTTGATGTGTGTGATGAGCATGTCGGCCTCATGGGGACGCTGTGAGGGCTTTAAACTGTTGATCCCTTAACCACAGAGAGTCACATGGCCGCAGCATCAGCCGGTGATTTCGGGTTCCTCATCAGTATTGAAGAGAAGTTTGAAAAGTTCTGGGGTAACCCCTGGAGGAGGACGTGCTATCTCTGCTGCTCTCTCTGCAGTACCCAGGGCGCAGCACGGCGGCGGCGCTGTCAGAGGGCCGTAACGCTGAATTCAAGGTTGCCTCCATTAGTCAAGGCTATTTAAAATGGAGTAGCCCTCCTGAGTTTTTCCCCCTGTAGCCCTTATCTGCACTCCTGAGTTCCAGTTAACCCCGGGGACCCACGCTCGCCCTGACGGCCTCTCCCTCTGCATAATACACTCCGCTACCTTGGTCACCATTTTCCGGTCAAACTAATTAGATTTCAGAGTCCCCGCTTGGGAAGATGTCAGTGGTATGAAATGGAAATAATTTCCAGATGAGTGTCTGACATTTTACGCTGTCGACTAGAGTAAAGAGCCGGTCGGATTGGCTCTCTCTTTCCCTTTTTGCCTCCTCCTCCTCCTCCTCCTCCTCCTCTTCCTCCTCCTCTTCTTTTCCGCTCCATCACTTTAGTCGCAGAGATATGCTAAACCCTCGTGCCTCCCCTCTCTGCTCAGTCCGGGGTGATAAATGGAAGCAAATGTACACAAAAGAAAGCCTCTCTTTTTTCTGCTTCTGCTTGAAGTGTTAATGTGTTTAATTACTTTAAAGCTGTGTGTGTGTGTGTGTGTGTGTGTGTGTGTGTGTGTGTGTGTGTGTGTTGCAGTTAAAACTGCAGCAGGAAAACCTTCAATTAATGCCTTTTCTCTGTCGATGACAATGGCTCCAATTTATCTTATAGGAACAATAGAGGAGTGAGAGGAGGTGCTGCCGCTACGAACGCTCAAAGCGAACGACGTGCTGCTGCTTCCCCCGCTGCAATCAGCGGTGACGCCAGCAGCCCACACACACGAGAGGATACCTTAGTTTTAGAAACATGTCCCTGACTCAGACTCGTTCTCTGGAGGCCAGAACTGCGACGCCGGGATCAAACCAGACAAACGTTCACATTCCTCGAGAGGTTCAGGTGATTATAGCATCTTTAAACTTGACTTCCAGGATCAGGATTCTCAACATGTTGACCAAACAGTCACAGCATCGAGAGTAAAAAGCAGCTGTGCTGACGCTGAGTGTTTCACTCCCAGGATGGAGTAAATTCTCGTGCCACTCATTTTTGTTTTCGCTCCCACGTCTCTTAAACTGAGACGTTATCAGGCTCGTCACTGTCAGCTGCTCTCTCTCTCTCTCTCTCTCTCTCTCTCTCTCTCTCTCTGTCTCTTTGTTAGTGTGTATTTATTATGCTGTCGACCTCCTGACCTCTCCCATCACACATTCACTACTGCTCAGATATTTAGTTTTACCTGTTAATTTTTTTCTTATCTGGATGTCAGAGGATTAAAAATAGATTAAAATTACCTCGTTAAGTTTAAGAAAAGATGATAAAATCACTCCCTCGTTCACTTGTTCATTGCTCCCCACAGTTTATCACAGTCATGGAACATTTTGAATCATCATTTTGCGTCATCACTCACAGCTGTGGAGTCACACGACACTCATTTTTGCCGTCTATAAAACTGATTGGAGCAGGAAGTGGCGTGCATGCTGTGAAGTCTAGTTTGGAGTTTTGAGACCTCTTTAAAGTAGATTTTTGGACACAGCTCTGGTCTTTCCTTACCAAGATTTGTGACTTCTATCTTCACTTTTAAGACAATAATCATTTTTGTTTTAACTGTTTTCATTATATCCTGATAAAAGCATTTGCTCCTGTTGTTTTCCAGGTCATCACTCACACAGGTGACATGAGATATGCAGGTGGACTTGCTTGATGTGCTGCAGATTAAAAGGGGCAGTTCACCACAAAATCAAAAGCTCCATGTGTTTCCTCTCACCTGCCGTGCTGTTTATTAGGGGTGTAATGTTCCATTGATCTGACGCGATGTATTGATTCAACAATCCAGTATCATTGATGCAAAGTGAAAAAATCAATCTATATCATCATCTGGTTACGCTTTTATTTTGAAATTCTGTGTCACCGTCAAACAGCAGCAGGCAGACAGCTAACAGCCGAGAGACAGACGATGAGGATAACTTTATTTATTTGGGAATTAATCAGCAGTTTGGAATACATTTTGGATTTTAGAGAAAATATGGGTTAACAGACAGAACACATGCTGTACGCCAACAATGCAGCAACGTTTCCTGCAGCCTAACATGTCACTCAGCTAACTTCTTGCAGCAACATCAACTGCTCTGTTTCAACAATGTTCGGCTGATAAAACGTGCACGCAGGCTGATATTCAACTGAGCTGTTCTGTCCGGAGACACAGTGACTTCAAACAATGGTGAGTTAAAAAAAAAGGATTAGTAATACATGTAAATGGTTAAGATACGAGTAGAGGAAGAAAACTCTGCTAGCTGCTCGGCTAATTTATGCAATGTAAACATGCTTAAGCTAATAATGTGTAACTGGCAGAAAACAACAGTTTTGTCTTGACAGTTGTTACTGAGCTGAATTTGATACTTTAGTTAAATGATGTCGTTGTTTATAGTTGTTTGGAGAAGTTTGCCTTCAGGGCATCGAGCCACGATTAAGGAAAAAGCCCCGAAGGTTAACTTGAAATCCATGTGCTGTTTAATGTGTGTTAGTGGAGTCAGTTCAAAGTCAGCTTAGCTGGAATTAAGCCGTTACAATTATTTATAACGCTCTGTAGCTGCTTGTTGCTTTGCATGGCTTTTGTTCTATCCTGAGAATCTGTGTTTGCTGTATTTAATGTTGTCTTTATGTCTTCGTCCTGTAAATGTGATCCTTTTTTTGTTTTAAAACATCTTGCCAAAGGACTGCAGTTGAAAATCTGCCAGCTGGCATACTTATAGAAATGTTGATTAATGTGTGTCGTCCTTATAAATAAAGTAAATGAAATTTACAGTATTTACGTGTCGTTTTTATCTTTTATGGCCAAAAGTAAAAAATAAGAGGTGGCAGCTTCTTCTGTAACAGATTGTGTTAAATGATGGATTGCAGGCCCCTGAATCGCATCGAATCAAAATCGTATCGCGGCAGACTTTGTAATATCGACAAATATCGTATCGTTGTCCAAAGAATCAGTATAATATCATGATGAAAATGGTGATTTACACCCCTGATATTCATCAGCGTAGATAGTTTTGGTGTGTGTTGCTGAGTGTTGGAGATATCGGCCGTATAGATGTCCACCTTCTCTCCAGTATAATGGAACTAGATGGGACTCGGCCAAGCGCCAAAAAAGAGGGACGGAGAAGAAAGCGTGCATCTATTCATGGATGAAAAGCTCGTGCTAGTGACAAACACGTCAGTGACGTAACAGTAGATTCACGCTTCCTCCTGCGCGGTGATACGGTTGGTGGGTGTAGTTTGGTAGAAAGAAATAGTTCCTACATGAAACTGCTCACAACAAGGTCTGTGGATTATCTTAAGTAACCGGGTCATGATTTCTGCAAAGAGACACTGATGCTGAGTTTTGCAAATGGGATTTTTTTTTGGTACTTTAAGCACCACAAAATGACAAAAAAAAGTGCCATCTAGTTCCAATATAATGGAGAGAAGGAAGACATCTTTGTGGCTGATATCTCCAACACTCTGCAACTCACACCAAAACTATTTAGGCTGATAACTAGCACTGCAGGCAAGAGGAAAAATATGTTATTTATTTAGGAGGAACTGTCCCTTTAAGCATGTTGCCTGTCAAGACTCCAGAAGACCAGCATTACATGAAACTCCCTCCCCTGATTGGCACATCTCAGCCTCCGTACCTCGACTGCAGCACCTGTTTGTACACTTTATGTTCTACCTGACTGAAACACCTTTTTAAATACGACATCATGACCTCACATTTAGAATATTCCCACCATGACATCATCTGTGTGTGTGTGTGTGTGTGTGTGTGTGTGTGTGTGTGTGTGTGTGTGTGTGTGTAGTTTTCTGTGAAATAACAACAGTGCGGTTGTTTTTACTGAGCAGTGAACAAACACCGCTGTAAACCTGTATCTGTATTCATGCTCACACACCACCTCGGTACAAATCCTCACTTCAGTAATGCCTACACACACACACACACACACACACACTCCTGTCAAACGTGAACTTGCCATCAGAGGTTCGGTGTGATCCTGCTCTGTCAGTGTTTGCTGCACTCTCTGTTCCTATAAAGAGGTTTTTTACAGAAGCTTTCTCAGAACTACAACCTGACTCTAAAACGTGATGAAACTGGAAACGATAATAATTAAAGAGACAATAGAGACTGAAAATAATCCACTACAACAAAGGACAAATATCCTCTGTGTTTCAGAACACACTGATGGTTTGATTTCAAATATTTGTTTGATTACAGAATTTGGTGCAGATATCGACGCTCAGCAGAGCATCACTGTGAAGAACTTTGGTGACCGTTTCATGTATCAGCTCTGACAGGTTAAAATTTGACCAATAATTTGGTGGCAGCCGTCAGTTTAAGATTTATCTGTAAATTATTCTGATTCATGCCCTGAAGTCTGAACTAAGTATTCACAGTCTGATTAATTTAGACCATCGACGAGTGTGAGAGCCTCACGGTGATCTGAATATTCAAGCCAGTCAGAATCAAGTGTTCTCCAGGGGTCATGTTAGGTCAGATATGAGTCTCAAAAACAGCTGAGAACTGTAGAAAATGCAGTAACCCATCACTCCCCCCTCTGACACCACAAACTCTGGTTTTTACATTTCTTTAACTGACAGAATGAGATACATGATGTAACGAGAGGCCTGGCAAGCTGCAGATCACTGAGACTGAAAACAACAAAAGCTGTTGTGGTTTTTATCGACCTGTCGCTGTTTTTCCAGCAGGTTAGTGCCATGACATGCTGTTTTGACATGATCTTTTTCCAACCACAACAAAGTTGTAGCTAAATATATCCACACATTAACTACAGTGTCGTTGATAAATTAAGTTTCAAAAATTGCGCAATTAATAACATGTAAATGTAACACATCTGTGGTTTACACAAGTATACAATGCCAACATTTATTCTGGCGACTGGGCTGAGATCACACAAGCTGGAAACAATCATACACAGTTTAATATAAACAGTATAATACTAATAATATCAGTGCAGCCTAATCTTTCTCTGCAACTGTGCAAAAATACTGAATTTGACCCTGGCCAGTTCCTACATTGGTAGTTTTGCTTATTGTGATGTCATTTCTTGGAGTATCTTTAAACACTTCATATCCCTAAAGTCTGTACAGCCTGAGCTAAAAGGTTCTGTCAGTCAATAAACTATAATAACTGATAAAAGTACTGAAAAAGTGTCAAATAAAAAAATGCAAATATCGGACATTTTTTGCAAGAGATTTTTTTTTTCCAACACTCCATCATTTATTTGAACTATGTACGTTATTTTAGTTTTTGAGATATTTGTTTGAGCAAAGATGTGTTGCAGTTTTGCACCACATGTAACGTAACGCAATGAGGTCATAACGAGCGTGCAATGTGATGACATGGAACAATTGAAGCCTTCGCTTTCTGCTGCATGAAGAATGAATATTCCAGCTTTTATGTTTTAATTTTAGATCAATATATACACGGTTTATGCAAACAGCAATCTCCTACGGCCATGAGGAGAAAAATTCTGGCATAATTACTGTGAAAAACTACATTTGCAATAAATAATTTATTTACGATGTTTCGGTACCAGACCTTCATCAGTCATAAATAAATCTATGACATATAAAATTTATTTATTTATTTATTTATTGCAAGTGTGCGGGAGTCCTTTTGCAACTTTTTGGTCTTCTCTCTCAACGCACCTGTCTCTTTTAATAGATGTGCGAAGTGTTTCCTTTGCTCTAGTTTACTTTGGGCAAAATTCTACATTTACACCGCACATAAGGTAATGACATGATGACGGGGAGGACAGAGCCTTAGCTTCTCAGCATAAAGAATGAATGTTCTTGCTATTATGGTTCTTATTTTAGATCGATATACACAGCGATACAAACAGCGATCTCCAGCGGCCATTACACGTAAATACCGGCATAATCACAGCAAAATAAGCATGTTTGCACGCCACGTAAGGTTACACAAGGTCATGATGTGATGACGGAGAAAACCAAAGTATTAGCTTATCTATTATAGTTCTTATTTTAAATTTATTTACACAGAGCCATGCAAACAGCGACCTCCTGTGGCCGTCTGCGGGAGGTTTGTTTTTAAAGGGTCAAACAGAAAGAGCAGACGTGCAGAAAATAAAAGCAGCGAAGCGTTCATATGGTTTGATTTGGAATTCGGATGCTCAAGTGATGAATGAAGGTTCAAGCTTCAGTGCAGCTTCATCATGTGACTCTGTGCTTAACAAGACGTCCGTGTTGACTGTAACCTGCACAGATCCACGTCTTCTTACAGCAGGAAATGCAACTTTCATAAGCACCTGTCTTCATTGCTTTCCTCTGTTGCCTCCTCCCTCCATCAGTCCGTCACCTCTCCTTCTTTCTGTTTTTGTATCTCTCCCTCGCTCTGACCCCCCAGCCTGGCTCTGTGTGGAAACCTTGGCGGCTCTAATTAAACTTTGGGCAGATTAGAACTTTGCCTTGTCAGTCTTTATTCATGCTTAAACAAGTTATTACTTTTTGAGAAATTAAATTAGCCGGCAATTAATTAATCGACACAGAGCTGGGGAAAGAGGACGAAGGGGAGGAGGGACGGAGGGATGGAGGGAGGGAGGGAGGAGGTGAGGGGGAGATGAAAGTGGAGGAGAAGAAGAAGAGAAGTCGAGTTTGGCAGAAAATGAAGGAAATGGAGACATAGATTTATCTCAAAGACGGAAGGAAAGAAGAAAAAGAATTATAGATATTTTAATGTCATCTGTTCTTTCACTAATTAGCAGGAGAGAGATGGAGATGAAAATCGTTTGGCTTTTTTTTCCCTTCCAAACATCAACATTTGATGCTTTCAGAAGTTAAAACTACCCTCGTCCTCCTCCTCCTCCTCCTCTTCCTCCTCCTCCTCCTCCTGCCTCATGCAGAGAAATTATTAGACAGACAACCACTCCTCATTTTCCAAATCCAAAATAATTCGCCCTCGGACTCCTTCTGAAGGGAGAACAAAAACCCAACAGGCTGAAAGAGGAGAAATAAAAGAGCATGTACTTCTCTTCTCGCTCTGATGGCCTTTCTCTCTCTGATTTAACAGCGGCGGGAGCGGCGGCGTCTCCTCCTCCTCCTCGGTGGCTCTGCTCCTGCTAGTGACATCGACGTATTGACTGACATGTTTAAAATTAGTCCCCCCACCAGCCGCCCCTCTGCCTCCTGCGAGGTATAAATCCATTTCCTGCTTTAAGCCCTCGGTGTCGAAGGAACCAACCAACCAGACGACACAGCAGCCGAGGCGAGGAGGCCGCAGTCGATGGGAAATAACGGTGATGTAACGGCAGGTTTGTCTGACCTCGTCACGGAGCGACAGAGGAATGAAAGCATGAAAAGACAACAGGAGGAGGGGAGGGAAACATTTGCCCTATATCAGCTCCTGGTGGCCTGCTGGTCGGCCATGTTGGAGGACGTTCTCCTGCTGTGACGGGTGTGTGTGCTCAGTCGTGTCAACTGCTGCTGTGAAAGCTTCTTTCTTCATTTCTGCCCTCCTCACTCTCTTCTCTCCTTTATTGTCTCCAGCATCACTCAACATGTTTGAATCCACACGGATCAAATCATCATTAAACTTTATGTCATTTAAACTACACTTCAGACAGACATTTGACAACTTCAGCTTCTTTTGTTAAACAAAACGAAGGGCAGTGCAGAATAAATTGTTTCTATTTGTCATAAACAGACGGAGGTATCTGTGCACGAGCCTTCAGTCACTTTGCTTTCTTTCTTTTCCTTTGTGGAACACTGATTTGTCTTTCTCACGTAAAGATACAGCAGCATAAGCAGTCACTCACTCAGTTGAGTTAAGACAGGAAACCAAATGCAGGGCGGACTAAACCATTTTGCACCTTTACGGGGTGAGAGGGCCCTCAGAGAGTTTCTAGTGCTCAGTGGTTCAACGGATGTATTCAGCCAATTTTAATTTACTTATTGCATAATTATTTAGAAATTAAAAAAACGCAGACAAATACATGTAAATCTAAGTGTTTTACCAACATAGAAGTTTTATCTGGAAACAGACTGTATGTAACGAGCAAAAACTGTACATTTTTGTACACTAGGGTACCTAGTGCGTCATATTTTGACATGTAAATCCACAGACAAACCGGTGGTATTTGATGAGTCGGGATGAGAATGTGTTGGATGATTCAGCTTCTGGTAAAAACCTCCTGAGCATCTGGATCTTAAGTTATCAGAGAAGAAAGATGAGTGCACATTAGCAGGTTCCAGGCCATGGCTCGACACCAGAACACCAAACATGTCCGAGAAACACAGATTTGTAACATGAAAAGCCTTAATTCAGTGTTTTTACCAGTTTAAATCACCTGTTCTGTTTGTTTCTGAGAGGAAGAGACCTCTGTGGAGAATCCAGAATCAGAATCAGAGATACTTTATTGATCCCCGGGGGGAAACTGTTGGCGTTATAGGTGCTCCTTACAAGAGTAGAAAGATATATGGTCTGGTGAATAGCTCCTGAGCAATGAACAACCAGAAGTTTCAGCTGGTTGTAATCTGCAATCCTCACCACTAGATGTCACTAAATCCTCTTAAATCTGACAGTCTTTCTTTAAATGTCCCCTGAATAAGTTGTCCTAAAGTAAGATAAATTATTTCCCTCCATGCTGATACCTTCATAAATTTTGTACCAGTTGTTTTATGTTTTCAGTGAAGCTTTATAATGTTGATTTGTGACGTGTATTTACAGCTGCATGACGCCATCCAACAGAAATATTCTCCATGTGTTAGAAATTATTTTACACACTTTCCCCTAAAATTTCAGCCCTCCATATTTCATATTTTTTGGAAACTACAAGATCTCCACTCGAATTTCAAATCAAGCTCCATCACTGAGCCGAAAACAGAGACACGTTCTGTAAGTGTGTCATTGTTGTTTCATCAGAGGCTCAGCGTGATGCAACGCCACCACGCCGCCGGCTCTGACCTGAACTGTATGTTTACAGAGACTTCCTGCAGCCAGCGTCTGTGCTTCCTGCGCTGCCTCTGTCCGCCAGGTCTCTCATTAATTAACTGTGCTGCAGATTCATAAAAAAACATTTGTGGTTGAAGCTCCCTGACATCAGATCGCAGCTCGAGAGCCGAAAGAACCAACCAAAGTTTTTATTTGTAGCGTTTTGTATTTGAGAGCGTCGGCTGAAAACGAACCAAAGCAAGTGAAATTGAAACCGCCCGAAGCGATATCAAATACAATAACACAGCAGCTTCTCCTGGCCATAAATATTTCACCACTCCAGCCGGGTGTGTGTGTGTGTGTGTGTGTGTGAGTGAGAGAGAGAGAGGTCATTAAAGATGCTGAGGAACATAGTTTGTGTTTGTTTTGAATGCACAGACTGACCTGAATACAGAAACTGTGGCTGGGCTCGCAGCTCGGAGCTGGCAGCAGCAGCAGCAGCACATGTGCATCTGTTTAAAGGGAATTCACGCTCTCACTTTTTCTCCAGACTGGATCTCACTCCGGTCATTTCATGCAGGAGGTGTTTCTCCTGTAAAGCGGCAGCTGCAGGGCGCTCGTATCTGATTGGTTAAGGTAATTTATTTGTCTTGTTTACTGAGATAAATGATCAACTACAGTCGGCCAGCGATTGTATTAGATTCTCATTTCCAGACACATTTATGTTCATGCATATGGACCCTTGTTGCCAGATTTAACTGCACGCTGCATCGACTCGCAGCAGAGAAGTCTCTCTGAATCCAAAAACACAATCTGGAGCTGTTAGATTGTCTTCAACTAATAAAAATGGTCAAATACGAGGCTGCTTTAAAATCTGCTGTTTAGGAGGAACATGTCAGAAATGGTCACACAGTTTAACTTCCTGTCACAGTTTCCTTTCATGTTATGAAGGATGTGAAATGAAAAGGTGTCCTGACAGGAGAAAATAATGAAGGGAATAATGGGCGTCTTGTGGCGGCGTTCTCTCCTCTGAGTCGATTATCTTCTTACATGTGGACACATTTTTGTTTCTGTGAGAGCACATGAGTCCATCATCGTCTCTGCGTGGATGCCTGGAATCTGTTCTCAACTTTCCATGTAGAGAAAATAATGGACTCAGATGTCCATGTGGAGACACGAGGCCAGTGTTGTTTCTGAGGTCTCCTTCAGACTGCAAACCCAAATCTATCTTTGAGAAAGTCTACACAGTAATAAACAACACGTTCTCCTCTCGAGGCGTCACATATCGCAGCTTTGTCAGCGGACTTTCACATCGACATATTAAGTGCTAGGTATTCACCTGCATCTGCTAATGACATTCCAGGACGCTGCAACCAACATCAGGACGTCAACAAAAGCACATGGTTAGGTTTTGAGAAAAAAGGTCATGGTTTGGCTCTTCATTTATGCAGGAAGCAAACATCGGGCTCCCAGCTGAAAGTCCAGGGTTTGTTGGACCCATCCTCCCTCCCACCTCCCTATAGGGACTCTCCAGCTCCTTACATTACATCATTACCAGCAGCGTTTCAGCCGACTGGCAGCGTATCAAGACATCTCAAAAGGTCTCGGCTTCAGGTTCCAGGTTACAAACTGACACCACCCAGCGGCGTATCATAGTTCTGCCAAAGGTGGCTTTTGGCGTTGGTGTGTGACGTTGAAATCACAAACAAAGTGGCCGTGTTTGACTATTTGGAGTGAGAACGGGCTGTAATAAACCACATCAAATATGATAGTTACAAAGTAGATCTAAACTTTATTTAGAGGTGGTTTGAAATATGATTCCAAGCTCATTTCTGCAGATGCATCTCATCACTTAAAAAAATTATTCTTTGGACTAATTTAAAAAATGACTCTAATTTGTTGCAGCCAAATTCATTAGTTTTTCCTCAAATTAAATTTATGATTTTGTTGAAACCTTAAATTGTGATTTAATATCAAGCAATTATTTCTTTGACCAAAGACAAAAATGCACATTAACACAAAGTAAAAAGAAAAAAAATATTAAGGTAAAGGTAAAGTTCCACTGATTGTCACACACCTGAGTGTGTGAAATTTGTTCTCCGCATTTGACCCATCCCCTGAGGGAGCGGTGAGCAGCAGCGGTGCTGCGCTCGGGAATCACGTGGTGATCTAACCCCCCAATTCCAACCCCTGATGCTGAGTGCCAAGCAGGGAGGCAATGGGTCCCATTTTTATAGTCTTTGGTATGACCCGGCCGGGGATCGAACCCACGACCTCCCAGTCTCAGGGCGGACACTCTACCACTAGGCCACTGAGCTGGTTATGACTACCATGCACCTTTTTCTTTTTAGAATAAAGTAATTAAAACCCTCCAATCTTGTTACATGTCATTTTTATCAACTTTAATTAAATTTTTAATAAGAACTTAATCAATATATTATTTTTGTCACAAGCCAAAATGTTTCTTCATGTTGGTCAGTTTAAGAACATATTTTGCTTTTTCACAACTAATATTTTACCATAAATTAAAACTTCATTTGCTTTAATATTGAGGAAACTAAACCAAAAACATTTTGTTACCATCACGTCACATCCTCACTGCGACCTCGTCACATGTCCACGTTTGGTCATGGACTTTCCAGTCCACATATGACGTCCAAGGTACCCTGGGTGTGTTGGTTGTTGACGTTCTGGGACGCCGTGTCAACTTCAGCCTGTTACATGCATTGTCTGTTTTCTTTTTTTTAAAGATATTTTTTGGGCATTTTTAAGCCTTTAATTGATAGGACAGGTAAGCGTGAAGGGGGGAGAGAGAGAGGGGGGATGACATGCAGCAAAGGGCCACAGGCTGGATTTGAGCCCGGGCTGCTGCAGCAACACACTTGTACATGGGGCGCCTGCTCTACCACTAAGCCACCAACGCCCCATGCATTGTCTGTTTTCAAAATACACTTCTGTTTTCACAGGAAATGTACAGTTTGCATACAGTCTCTTTGGAAGTACAGTCTTAAAACATCTAATTTAAGAAACAAATGTGATTCCCCTGCAGGCTGAACAAGGCTTATTGGACAAATCAGAGTCCATCTCTGTCTGAGTGTCCATGTCTGTCTCCTCTGTCCCTGGACTTCACTCTGCTTCTTTCAGGACGTCAGTGTTTGTGGGAAAGATCTTAAGAGCTGACAGCCCACCGCAGTGATGCCTGATGTCGTGATGACTGTGTTATGAAACTGTAAAATGTGATCATATCTGTAATAAGCTGCACATCATTAGAGAGAAAACAGATTTTTTCCCCTTTAATGTTTCCGCTGAGACGGAGAGACGTGACTCGTGTGTGAATGGGCTGTCAGACCGGACTTCCAGACCTGTCAATGTTGTTTTCCATGCATCAAACAATCACTAATGTTGTAGGTTTAAAGTGTTCCTGTTTACGCCTGTCTCTTGAAGTTAACTCACACACTCACACATCAGACAGGAAGCTGAGACAGTAAACCAAACTCAGTGACCCCCCCCCCCCCCCCCACTGTAACTGAAGCATCCGAGCTCGTCTTCTCCGACTGTAAATAACATCAACCGACCGGAAAATAAAAAAAACTGTGAGGAACCTGCTCATCAGATCTGAAAAGGGACCGAATTAGCGGCGAGGTGAAATAAATCTGCACAGTGAAAGAAACGCCAACCAGTCAATTATTAATAGTCCAGAGGAAGAAAGAGCACACACACACACACACAGTCGTACTCACACCCCTGTGGAATCGGCCTACTATGAAGGAAAAATTCAATTATCCTACAAAAGTGAATAAATTTGCAGCATCGCAGCCCGTGGCTGTAGCTGCTCCTGACATTTCCCAGGATGCATTCAGGGATCATGTGGAGGAGGAGGGGGGCTTATTAATGGGACATTGCGATCTCTTAACTCCGTCACAGTGAAAACACACTCAGAGCTGCTCCTTTACATTCAGCTGAGTGTGTGTGTGTGTGTGTGTGTGTATGTGTGTGTGTGTGTGTGTGTGTGTGTGTGTTCCAGTTAAAACATCGGACTGTTTCTGTTCCATAAAAAAGGAAAATAGGACACTCGACACCAAAACACTCCAAGAATAAATTAAACTCAGTTAATCACAAATTAAACTCAAATTCAAACAAATAAATCTCATCAAATCAGAAAAATATAAACCCATATAGACATAAATAACACGTACTAGATCAGTGGTTCTCAACCTTTTTTGGGAACTGCCCCCCTGATCCATCATCCAGGTCCGTCCATCACTTAAAGGTAAATATGAATGTGAGCAGATTGTCCTTTTTATCAATAAAAAGTGAGGCTGGGATAAAATATTTGATTCATCCGATTCAAATTTTCCATGGAATGACCCGATATTGATTCATAAAATCCAGGACTGATCTTTAAATACACACAAGCTTTAACCCCGTCAATTTTGTCAGTAGTAACGGGACTGGTGCTAAATTATAACAGCCATAAAACTGAGAGGCTCCAACGTTACTGGTTCTTTCATCTGTCACCGTTTAACGTTATGGTGTCATTTATAATCGTGCTGCAGCAGCCTCACTTCCTGCTGTCTGTGCATCATTTACGCACACACACAGACACACAACTGACATTTCAGATTTGTTTCCAGTGAGATGTTGAGTTTCTATTGTGCCTTTGTTGCTGCTCTATAAACAATATTTAGTTATAAAATATTCTGTTTTATTCCTGTCTTTTTTTTTTTAAAACTAATTCCTTATAAAATTTACACTACCAGTTCTCTGAGATTCTGTTTCACATACATGCAAAAACTGATTTTGAAATCATTTATCACAGGCAGCAGCCAATCAGAAAGCAATAATTTGGTGCCGATGCCAAATAAGAAGATTTTTATGAATTGTTTCAATGGAGAAGAAGAGCAGTGGATGTATGCAAACGCAGAAGGATATATGGTGTATCCTATACATATGAAGTTGGAGAATTTTGAGCATCAAACACTTCATTTCCTGCAATTCTAGTCAATTTTTACTCTCCAATATCTTGTGAAAATGTTTTATATATATATATATATATATATATAAATAAAGGAAAGCACAAAATTCAGACAGCAGGTAAAATTTAAAATAAAAATGAATGATGGAATATAACACAGTTTAAGGCTCTCATACATTCTGCCTTACATTCAAATATTTATCCTCCTGTTGTACAGTATATGCCAAAAATTCTAAATGTATTAGAGGTATTTTAAAGGTAATGTGCAGCCTGGTAATATGTGTACTAGGTGTTCCTGTAGTTGCACCACATGAAGTGTATGTAGTAAATGTACTGCGTGTTATATCAGATGTACATGTAGATATACAGTAAACAGGGGCATGACAACATACAGTACACACTGAATGTAGTATCTGATGCACCACATGTACTAAACATTAGAACGTGTAGTTAAAGTACATGTAGTACCAACATAAATATATTGAGTTAAGTGTGAAGAGCAAAGTTAGCGTTTATTTATCACCCACTTAGCATGATGCTAATGTGCTGCTGCGACTCTCGGCCTCTCCTCCCCTCCATCAGTCCCTCCGTCAGTCATCACACTGACTCTCTGTGTTTGTCAGCCGCAGCTTTAATGTTTCCTCACTGATCATTTTCTGTCTTTTTCATGACTCCAAACCGATTGTGTGTTCGGCGTGACGACTGTCAGCGTCTCCGCTCCGAGCCACTTCCCGTTTGATCCGACACTAACAGTCTACCTGCGGCTGATTGATGCGCTCTCATATTCCCGCTCACATGGCTGAGTGATGCCGCACGCAGATTGATGCTGACACTTATGACCAGACGCAGAAAACGACATGTGACAGGCGCGTTGGGGAGCAGGAGCACGGTGACAAGCTGTACAGGTAACGTTACATTGTGTTGAAGAGGAATCCAGTTAGCCTGGTCTCAGGGGGGAACTTAAACATGTTTATGGTACGAGGAAGGGCGGCATCAGTTTGTTGTTAGACGAGCACAAAGTTAAAGACGAGTTGGACAGTCTTTATTTCAATAAAAGAAATGCGGGACAAAAACTAAGTTAACTTACTAAAAAAATGAACGAGGAAAATTATTTTTTAATCTATTTTCTCTGCTTCAAGCATCTGAAAATGAGATTAACTCTTTGTGTCCGTATTTTAGCCTTTGACAAATATTAAACAACACATGAAAAGAAAAGAGAACAAAACTGGAACACAGGAAGAGACGATCCATTCTCCGTTTCCTCATGGAAACACTCAAGCAAAACGAGGAACATAATAAATTATAACTACCCTCCTTTTTTATGTTTACTCATAAATTCAGACGACACCAGAGATTTACATCAGAGCACATCCTTATTTCAACAGTGATATTTTCCTCTTCCTCACGCTGAAAGGAAACCGCTCTAAGGACTCTCAAATCGTCTTGAAAAGGGAGCGAAACTGTGCAGAGAGATAATTTGACTGAGAACATCAGGACGGCTGCAGATAAACTTCCCTGTCAGACTTTGTGTCATTTCCTACACTGAGATGAAGTTTGCCGAGGATTCTTTTTTTCTTCTTTCTTTTTTTTAATGGAGGAAATAAAGTGTGACAGACGTTTTCTCTTTTTTTTTCTCCCCTGCTGGAAATCTCAAAGAAAAAGCCCTCAAACAGAAGTGGAGTCCATCACTGTGCATCGAGGCTGGAGCTCGGCGATGCTGCTCTCTGGAGGAAAACTGCTTCACCAACTAAACTTCATGTGGAAAAACTGGTTCAGCTGGTAGGAGACGGAGCTCCGGTGCAGCTGCATAATGCTGAAGTAAGTAAGGACAGGAAAGTTTATTTACCGAGTACAAAACCTTTCTAGAACAGAATTATTTATACCCTGCTTTTTAAAGTCCATAGAGCTAATAAATAAAGAGGCCGAAACCTTAAAGGTGTGGTCTCCTTTAACTGTAAGTCTGAATCACCAAACAGCTCTGATCAGAAGACCTCAGAGACCCACCAACAACCAACTTTCACCTGGGACGCCAGTGTTCACTTAGCCTGGAAATCCAGACCCAAATCTAGAAAGATTTAGGGTCTGGCTATGAGTAATGCAAATGGCCCAACTCGAGGGGCGGCACCAAGCATGCATTTGAAAATATCACTGCACGCAATTGGATAACACTACAACCAATCAGAACAATACACGGGGTGACGTATCCAGAGCGCTACCAGCGGAGCTAACTGGTAGATTAGACTCTTGCTGTATCTGGACGGCAAAAACGTCCTTCTTACAAAGTAAAGATTCGAGCGCCGTCTTCTGTTCCTCTTTTAGAGAAAAAGCCAAGTCTAACTCGTTCATTGTAGCGGCCAAAGCTGTTTCGCCTCTGGCCCGCCTATATCAGATACGCTGATGTGATTGGTGCAGCTCGGTTTCATGGGCATAGATAATGAGCATCATTACGGATTTCCAGAGTGACTCGCTGAGCAAATTCAAACTGTGCTCTCGCGAGAACTCTGGATTTTCAGGGTAGTGTTCACTTGCTGTTTTAACGGAAAGCCAAACCCTGTTCTTTTTTCCTAAACGTAACCACATGCTTTTGGTGTTGAAGGGAAAAAAAACGTCAATTTGCGGTGTTGTATCGACCGAAGGCAGTCGCTCTGCCCTGCTCAGCCATTTTGTACGTCTCTAATGCACCCGCTCTATGGGCTCAGTGATGCAAGAGCAGCGCCAATCATCTGGGTTATATCATACCACAAAACTAAAGCGGTTTTGGCTTCGTGTGACTCTGAGCAACTTCCGTAGGAATGAACGGGGCACCACTGCCACAGCTACAGTCAGGTCTCTTATACATCCAGGGGCAGGACATAAACATCAATATGTCATTTTGTTCTGGAACTGGAACACAAAAAATCTAGTGCTGGAACTATATTTGTGGAAATAATTACCTTTCTAAAAAGTGTCATTAATTGCATAGAGTGGAATCAAACGGGTTTTTTTCCCAAACAAAATTCAGACAATTTGCGAATGCTAATCAATCAACCATCACTAATGCCAGCTATCAGGGTTCAGTTAGCTGCAGTTAATTAGCCACACATTCACCCACTGACCCACAACAGTGCTTACAGGCGTATTAAACTAATTATAATGTTTATGCTTTACTATGTTCTGTGTGTCAGTTAGCCCACGTGAAGTCTGAGTCAAGTGTTAATCAATTATGTTGCACTGCATGTGTAACTTATATCGACGGTGGAAGCTTCTTTCAATGACTGCTTAATGACTATTCATATAATGCGATATAAAAGGAAATTAGTTTTCAAATGCTGACATTTTTCAGAGGCAAGAAATTAATGAGAAAAGAGTTGAGTTGATTTTTTTTTATGAGAACAGGGCGATCTTTCTAAGCTGATAAGATAAAATAAGAAAAGATAAGATGAGTCTTAACTTTATTTATCTGATGGAAATTGCTGTGCAACAGTTACAAAGTGGTTATACTGCTCTAGAACAATTACCTGACTTTGTGGAGAGATTGTCTTTTCGCTTCCTCTTTCCTACGGTCAAGGATGAACTTTAAAACTCAAATTTTATGGTGCATTATGGGTTAAAGATGGCATCGTCTCCAAAACAACATTAAACTATATGTTTTAAACTATGTGTCATCCACCAGAGGTGATGCAAAGGCAATCAAAAAGGACCCCGGATGGAGCTCTGTGGAACACCACGAGACAGAATCACAGATGAGGATTCATAGTTAATAGACAACCTCCCACTGCCTCCGTCTCTCAGTCAGGACACTGACACAAAACACTCTCCTACAGAGCAGCCACAAGGCCTGTTATTTAACTAAATAATGTCCTCCACTGGCATAATTAAAAAAAAAAAAAATTTGGTAGAAATGAGATTAAAGAAACCCCAAACACTTGAGTTTCTCTTTTTCCTTCGAACATCTGACTGCTGCAAACTTGGCAACTAAAGAAGCTGAATAATAAAAACCCATCATGTTTCCCTGAATTAAAACCAGCAGTCTGACAGTTGGCTCCGCTCTGACTTCTCTCTTTGATGAGGTAATTCATGAAATGACAAAAAATGATAAAATACTAAAAAACATTTCAATTTAACCTCCAAACACCTGCAGAACTGTAGGTACATGTTCTGAGACTCTGCCCTTCTTCCTCCTTTATTCGATCTTTCATCTGCTCATCTTGGTTTTCTACTCAGTTTCCCTTCCCTCTTTTGTCCGTCTGTCTTTTATATTTTGTCCGTCCTTTCTTTTGTTGCTTTCTCATTTCTTTTCTCCATCTTTCTAAAACTTTGTTTTCCACCTGCATCTCTCCGTCTCTGTGTCTCTCTCGGCCCTGATGTCCCATCAGTCTTTGTTCTTCCTCTCTGCAGCATCTACAGCCAGCGGGGAGGAAGAGGGACCAGACCTGCTGAGATCAAAGTTTATTCGACTACTTTATGTGAGTGTGTGTTAAAAAAGAGAAAAAGAAAGAGGCACAGAGAGGCAGGCAGGTAAAGTTTGGAAAAAATGTACTCAGTCCACCTGTGTTGCAGAACAGAAGCTGAAAAACAGCATGGTAATGAAATCGAGCTGTAGCATGTTCCCAAAAATTATGGACTCAGATAACCATGACACGGCAAATCTAAAGTTAGATGAGACCGAAGGATTTATGCGACGTTACCAAATCTCTCTCGATAAATTCAAAGTTATTATTATTGACACGAATAATGGAAAAAACAAGATTTAAAAACGTCTCTACTGTCCACGTCTAAAGAAAACAGGACCACCAACTCGAGGCCTCAGTGAGACTTCTGTTGGATACACATGATCTGATATTTAGTGCCTCCAAAATTTAGATTCATATAAAGCAGTTCTCAAGGACAAAACCAACACTGGGTGTCATATTTTCTGGGCTTGTTTTTTTTAATGTTTTCATATTGCCAGGGAGATAATTAATGTATTTGGAATAGAAGGTGATTGGTCTGTTGTCACATTATACCTCTGCAAAATCCTGGATATACTTGGCACAGGATGAATATCAATTTAAAATGTGTTTGGCTGTGAGAAAGAAATTCATCACAGGAAGATGAATGCTGGAAAAAACCCTCCAGCTACACAACAACAGACTGCTGTTATCAATGGAATAAAAGGTACGGAGAGATGAACCTTTACCTTAAATATGTGATGTAAACAATATGTAAAACACTCACAGCTATTAAAACATATACTGTAACATATGTCAATGGAATACCCTGTTCCTGTCCTGTGATCAGTATAGTCCTGCCCATTTCGACCCACAAAGGATACCTCAGTTCCTCTAAAAGACACCATCAGGTGTTCACAGGAAGTGAACACTGAGCTCCCAGGTGAAAGTCCAGGGTCCAACCCTGTTCTTTTCTCCTCAACCCAACCACATGTTTGTGTTGTTAAAGTGTATTTTGAAAACAGACAATGCATGTAACAGGCTGAAGTTGACACGGCGTCCCAGAATGTCAACAACCAACACACCCAGGGTACCTTGGACGTCATATGTGGACGTGGAAAGTCTATGACCAAACATCGACACATGAGGAGGTTGGAGTGAGGATGTGTTGGCCTAGCTGCATATCAAACTGCATTGACATGTGACCGGCGGCGTATCATAACACCGCGACAGGTGGCTTTTGCTGTCAGGTGTCTGACACTGAATCACAGAAAAATCAGCGGTATTCGATGAGTTGAGAACAGGCTGGTCCCTGAGAGGCATCTTTTACCAGTCCAGAAATACAAAGAGACAAAGCAGTCATCAACTCTGTCCTCTAGTAACTGTGCTTTGATTAAACAACCAGCTATCTGCAGCACAATGTCTGAAATGTAATGCTCACTGTCACAGAAATATGCTGATTGAGTTAGTCGACATCTTCAGGTTTTATTCCAGTGAAACTCCAGATTTAATGTGATGAAACTTCTACATGAGCTCTTTGTTATTCAGACACAAACTCTGTTTCCAGGTGTGATCGACTTCAAAACCAAGATACTGAAAGAGAGATAGGATAAGAATGAAGGATGGAGAGATAATGACACATGGAGGGATGGAGTGACACGAAGAAAGAAAGAAAGTGGTGGAAGATAAAAGGGAATAAAGATGGCAGGAGGAAAGGAAGGAAGGACGATTGACAACAGGAGAAACAAAAATGTGGCAAAGAAAGAGACAAAGAGAGACTCCAGAGAGGTGACTGTGATTCTCTGCTTCAGGCTACAGCTCACCTCCTCACACACACACACACACACACACACACACACACACACACCTTTCTCCCACTATGAGTCTCTGAGCTACCATGCTGGGGTCAAAGGTCAGCACAACGCCTGGAGCCAAACCTCAACAAAACCTACAGCTCTGTCTGTGAGTGTGTGTGTGTGTGTGTGTGTGTGTGTGTGTGTGTGTGTGTGTACCTGTAAAATCAATAGGTAAATATCACAGGAGAGCCCTGTCTCACACCTGAACCGATGTGTGTGTATGTGTGGGTGTTTATTGTCTATAAAATCTGATGTTTATTATATATTATTGATCATCTACTGACTTCAGCTGTCGTCCTCCGTCCGTCTCTATCTGCCCTACATATACATACTTACATGTATATATTAGAGATGTCAACAGTTAACCATTCTGAATATTTCTGACAGGTTATGAATGTCAGTTTAGATTAATTTGCTATTCTTGTATTTAGTGCACCTCCAGGTCAGGTGGGAGGTAGCTAGCGTTAGCAGCGCTGCTCATTCAGTAATTGCTGCTAGTTACGCCGTCCCAACCTAACAGCGATGCTGTGGACACATTGCGCCCACGGAGGATGGGTGCAATGTGTCCACAGCAACATTGCACCCATCCTCCGTTCTCCCTCGAGCTCTCCCTAGTGAGTAAGCAGCCCAATTATGAGCTGTAAAACCCCTTTAGCATCGCTGACTATGTTAACACCATTAGCAGTGTCAACACGGCTAGTGGTGCTAACATTGTAAACGATGCTATAAGGGTTTTGCAGAAGCTGCTTAGTCACCAGGGTGAGCTGTTGAGCTGTTGTGTATTTTTTTCCTTAAAAATCAACCAGTTAGTTACCACAAAGAATACAACTCACAGCTGCATACCTGTATATATGTGTATATGTATATATGTATATAGATATATATATATATTAGCAATGTCAACAGTTAACCGTTTTTAACCACTTATGCATGTTGGTTCAGGTTAATTTTACTATTCTTTTATTAAGTGCACTGCTCACCACCCGGGTCAGGCGAGAGCTAGCTAACAATGGCAGCACCACTCATTCAGTGATTACCACGAGTAGCGCTGTCCTGACCCAACAGTGTTGCTGTGGAAATATTACATTGTTTACATGTACTTTTTGGCTGAGATTCAGGCGACGTAAGGTGATGCAACAGTCGGCTTTCAATGACGCTAGTTCTCTGAAGTTGGTTTGTTGTGTCAGGCCCTTTAAAGATAGACAACTAGAGAAGAGATGGAAGAGATGGAAGAGAAGTTTGAACCCCAGTTTGGTGGTTTAGCCTGTGTTTGGACTACAAAGTCTAACACCTGTTTTTAGCAGATTTTCCTGCATTAAAAAAACACACACTCATACTAATTGTGATGATTTATAAATAAAAAGATATTGAAAATTAATGTTTTATTATTTAATAATGGATTATTAATTTATTTATAGTTTATAAATATAATAAATATTGTTAAAATAAAGATTTTTAACAAGCAATAAATATTATTTTAATGAATATGTAAATATTATTTTTTAATAAATATAATAAACATTTTTTTAATACAGATTTTTAATTATTATCTTCATGAATAGATAAATATCATTTAAATAATTAATTTTATTTTATTTTTTTTGGTAATTTAGACCTGGCTACAAATTTGACTGGAGGATTTTCTATACTTGGTTCTGGGTTATTTTGGTGGACACCATGAAGATATGGAGCACCGACACCTGGCCGCAGCTCTGATGTTAGTTCACTGTGTCGTTTATGTTTGTAATTGATTTGAGTCTCGATCAATAAAAACACTGTTGATTAATAAACAAACTGTTACTGTCTCTGCTGCTCAGAGAGACAAACTGAGGACTGACGGGTTCGATCATCTATTGAAGAGAACAAGAGGAAGGAGGAGAAGGAGAGGAGACAAAAGGAGGAAGAGGAGATTGGATGGTGGTATTGTTGGTGCTGATGAGTCTACTTTATTTCTATCTCTCTCTCTGTCTCTTCATCAGTTCAGACCATCTGTATGGACGGTGTTCAGTGAACGAGTTGGCAGACGATGAGATCGTGTGTGTGTGTGTGTGTGTGTGTGTGTGTGTGTCTGTCTGTGTGTTTGTGTGTTGGTGTGTGTGTCAGGGAAGGTTGCCAGATCAATAGGCAGCAGGAGCCCCAGTGACTTACGGGATAGATCAGTGCTGCAGAGCTGCTGGTCGCCCTGATAACACACACACACACACACACACACACACACACACACACACACACACGTATATTTTTCTATTTATAGTCTGTTTACACCAACTACTGCAGAGGGGTCAAAGGGCACACATGAATCTGTATGTTACGTGTGTGTGTGTGTGTGTGTGTGTGTGTGTGTGTGTGCGTGTGTGTGTGTTGTAGCTCATTTAGATGCAGAGTGCAGCATCTTGTTTAGAGACACCATATGTCTGCCACACACACACACACACACACACACATGCATATTAAAACACACACACACACACACACACACACACACACACACACACACACACACGCCTCAGTGAGTTTCTGATCTTCTTAAACTTTAAAGCTTCTGAATCTCTCCGTACGTTGGTTTAATGTTGCTCAAACGTTCCTGCAGTGTTCCTCTAAGATTGATAAGATCTCTTTTTGCTTTTTAAAATATACTGAAACTCAGTTTTACTAAAAAACATTAACTTTAGGTTCTCTGACTGGACAGGAAACATTTTACTGCACTATTAATACTTTTATTTAAGTGACCCTTTGAAATCAGAGCGAGCGTGGGCACAACCCAGACACCATGTTGGCACTGTATGTTTCTGTAAACCACAGATTTACTACATTTATACGTTATTATGTAGCAGATACGTTAAAACCTTACATTTCAACAATGATGTGGTTCATGTGGTTATATTCAGGCACAAAAACCACCTGGTTATGGTTTGGAAAAGGTCACTTTTTGGCTTAAAATACCCAGTTTTGGGCGCAGAGTCTGCTGGAGAAGGTGCTGACACACAGTTTTTTCTCTTTTCACAAGTTTAGAATATTTCTCTCTCTCTGTCTCTCCTTTAAGCTAATTTTTAGGTTATTTTCATGTCACCTTTTACTAACATTTAGGCACATACAGAATCTGCACCCACAGATTATCAACATATTTTAGGAATATAGATGGAGCTTGTCAAACTCAGAATGTCGTCACTGTCTCCTCCACCTCCTCGTGCATGTGTGTGACAGTCGTGTGTTGTATTCAGTTAGCAAAATATGCAGAATTCTGCAGATTCATTTTGGATCACAGCTGAAAACAATTAAACAATCTGCAGATTCCCTCTGAGCCTGATGTTTTCTTATAATTTGTTGGACATTTCTTGCCAAGATGCTCACTGCCCCTTTTTTAACATATTTGAAAGAAATCACACCAATTTTAAAAAGTTTAAATTGTTAAAGGCCTCTGTCTCTACTGTCCCCAGCGGATATCACAGCATTGGAAGAAGTACCATCTGCAGTACCCCTGATAAGGAATCAGCTGTTTGAGACAATCTCCACATCCTCAGTTTAAGTCTGGCTGCAGATCTCTGTTACATGCCTACATGTTTCTTGTCAGCTCTGAACTGTCACTAAAAACTGGTGAAAATGTCCCAAAAAACCGACTTAAAAAGAAGTAAAAGTTACTTTAAAGCCCCTACAAGGAACTTTAATTTTGAGTTGATTTTGGCGACCCTGTGGACAAAAGCAGTAGTGTTTTGCCAGAATGAAGCCTACATTTCCCATGAGCTCTAGCGCGTTTTGTCGTAAAGACGCTTACCTGGCTCGTGCATGTGTTTGTTTTGGGGATGAATGAAACAACAAGACGGGAAAACTTTGCCCCCGCTCCTATCGGGGATCCCAGCTCACCTCTGCCGCGCCCCAGCTCCACCTCTCCGGCGTAAGCGCCACCGCCGCCGGGGTAAACGCAGCGGTCGGCTGGTAAGGCTGAAGGCCTGTTTGGCGAGCACTTCCACGGCTTCTTGGACTGAGTATGGAGCGGTGCCTCGCCTCTTTATTTCTCGGCACTCGCTGGACCCTGTCGACGCCTGGCTGGTACCTGTCGTCGGCCCGGATGAGGTGTTCCAGCCCCGCGGCCCCTGCTCTCCTCGTCCCCGCTGGCGCGGGGTGAATCTGCGCAACCTGCGGCCTCTGTGTGTGGCTCCCCGGACAGCTAACGCCGTGGACCCGCCGGCTCCTGCCAGGATTGGGCTGGTAAATGCTAGATCGCTAGCGAACAAAACGTTTATCCTGAAGGATTTCCTGACTTCCCGAGGATTGGATTTTCTCTGTGTGACTGAGACGTGGCTGACTGTTGGTGAGTCCAGTGCTTTCACAGAACTTTTACCCGATGATTGCTGCTATTTTAACTCCCCGCGGACGTCGGGTCGAGGAGGAGGAATAGCGACTATTTATAAGAGTCACTATAAATGTAAGCAGCTAGGTAAGATGACGTGTGCCGTCTGAGTGCCGTAAATCGTTTCGTCCTGGAAGCGACCTGGGGCGGACCCGGACACAGTTTCCTAAAAGTGTGGATATACACTATATAGAAATAGCTTATCTTCACACCGATGGTCTCATTTGCTGTTGTAGGTCACGCACAGACATCAGCAGAAACCAGAGACTTTTGCATATCCTTGTAGCGGCTTTAAATGATGGAAACATTGGTCCATCGCTCAGCAGAGACACACATCATGTATCAGTGCAAATTAAGTCAAGTGCACAGCTGAACAAACATACATGTCTAAATATGTTCATATATATATAAGTATATATTAACTTCCTGAAGGGACGTGTCTAATCTCTGAAACCTCTGCACGGTAGATTAAAACCTCCACACTGAGACTTCACTGCTGTTTATCAACACTTTTCTCTCCGCCTGATGAATTTTAAACTTAATTCCTGACTTAAGCATCACTTCTGAGGCGGGCTGGCGTGTGCATCTGAGGCGCTGCGGTGAAAATGATCTTCTTCACACTTCAATTCCTGCAATTTACATGTATTAATGTATTTAACGATTTAACACTTTAATAAATGGACTGTGAAGTGCCTGGAAGATCTTCATCAGCGTGTATTCGACTGAAACACTCTCATCCAAAGTCTGCACCCTAAACTGCTCGGCTGTGATGTAAAGCGTGTGTGTGAGACTGGTCAAAAATAACAAAGAGGAACGGTCCTTTATGGCTCTTTTCAGGAACCAGTGAAGAAGAAGAAGAGGAGTGTATTTACCAGCAGACACACACAAGACAAAAAAAAGAGATAGAAGGAAGTTAAACGCTGTCATGAAGCTTCACAACGCTCCGTCACGTCCATGACAGTGAGGACAGAATAAAGGAAGTGGAGGCTGCAGGAATCTTCACTGACCGTCAATAAAAACAAACCCGCCAGTTGCTCTGTCACAAACACGCTCCAAAAAGAGAGGAAGAGGAACACGAGGCGTTCGAGTGCAGCAGGGAGGACGGGAAATATTACAACTGTGACAGAGACAGAAAACTAGAAGTCAAACACTGGTTGTCTGTCCTCATCCTCTCACAGAGACACTGACAGAGACATGAGGAGTGACGGCAGATTAAAGACGACATCTGAATTAAAGTGAAGGTGTTTCCAGTTCAGGTGAACAAACATCCTGAAGCTTCGGTCACAAACTGACTCGTAACAGACGGAGGAAGTGAAAAACAATCAACATCACTGAGGAATTCTTCATCTCTCACATCTGTATAAATTAATGTTTTTGTTTTGGATCAGTCGACATCTCATGTTTCTCACTGATACAGTCAGCTGTCCGATAAAAGAGTCAGAGGACAACGTTTGGATCTGAGCAATATTTCGTGAGAGTGTGAGCTTAACCATCACGATTAACATCACAGCAATGTGATGCTGCAAAAGTGAATCCCACTGGTTTTTGATTCAGCTCTGGAAGCTACACTGTTGCCATGGAGACGGCGGAGTAATATTCTAAGTGATGAAGAAGGTGTGCTGTCATACTGATTTGATCACGTTCTACACATGTAGTCGACCAGTCAGATCGCCTGGTCAGATCTTCATTCATCAACGTTAGTGAAAAAAAAAAAAAAAGTTTTCTACAACCACAAGATCTGGACATTGAAAGCTTTAGAGATCGCCGTCCGACTCAGGTGGAAACATGTCATTCCACGCGTTGCTGTTTCTTTTGTTTGAGAGCGAACATACGTGAATTCACAGAGACCTTAATATGTGACGTGGGATGGGTACCGTTTGAATGCATGTATGGATTGACTGGAGATATTAAATAAATAATATCTGGTGCCGAGTTATATCGGTTGATACCTTAAAAGTATCAAGTACAATACCCATGCCTACATGTGACTTTGCAGGACTATGATTCCTTTGGTCAGACTGGTTTTAGCTGACACATTTCAGGACTATTAGTTAAACTTTTATACAGTGTTTTGGATCTTTCTACAGTCAGCACAGCAGGCTGAGTCTGTACTCTTTAGACTCTTTACCTCGAGACAAAAAACCCACTAACATCTGGTTTTTGTCTTCAGTACGAGAGGTTACAATCGCGATTAATAACTGGCACAAACTCTGCAGTAGTCGCAGGAATTTATCGGCTCCAGCTGTGATCGGCAGTGATGGATACATGACACCCACGTTGGACTCACTACTTTTTGTGCGATGCAGTGACGCCCCTGCAAATCCCCTCTATCACCGTTAAACAATTCTTCCAAATTAGTCTGTACTGAGTTTGAAACAGAGAGCGATAACCACATTTTCACTGGTCTCAATGCTACTTTCTGCCATTTACTAACCTGTTTTCCAGCAGTCTGTCAGGTTGAACATGACACACCAGAAAAAGGTCTTGTGGCAATGGGAAAGGAGTCCATCGCCTATTTTATAAAAGGTGTTTCCACGTTTAAAATACCCACATATACGCAGTGATTTAGGTGAAAAAAGGAGACTTCTTCCTTTGTTTCCTTCAGCTTCAGGTAACGTTGCAGCGTGTCTGCATGTATGCATAGACGTGCACAGTTGCATGCATAATAACCGAACGGAAGTGCTGCAGTGCTCATTAGTGTGCACAAGATCGTCGCCAAAACACGTCCCCACTATCTTATATCCATTTCCATCAGCTCCACCTGTCGTACTCTGGCTTCTGACTGGATGTGTTGGACCATAATTTGCCACCTCATCATCATCTCAGCCTAATTCAGTGTCAGCTGCAATCTGGATTTTACAGGTGAACTGATCCTGTATTTTAACTGCCGTCACATTCTGATTTCACATTCTGTCAGGACTCGCCGGAGGGAGGCTCGTTTTAGATTCTGAACTCATATTCAGGTGTAAAAGTTTTCAGCAGCAGTCTGACGGTGACTGTGTCATCCTGAAACATCATCTGCAAACAGATCTGGAGGAGGAAGAGGAGGAGGAGGAGGAGGGACGAAAAAAGTGGACTACATGTGGCTGTCAGAGGTCAGGCGGAGGTTTGGGCGATGGAGGGTGCAGCATGGCCGTCCGTCCACGCTCTCCTGGTCAAACCTGGCGAACGTCAACGCACATCAGCACACCACCTCTCCTACTACACACACACACACACACACACACACACCTCTGAACGGGTGAAGCGATGCAGAAAATGGGATTCAGGTTTGTCCCTCCGCAACCTTCCCATCGCTCATTTAGATGCGTTAACTTATTCGGACTGAACGCTTTTTACACTCAAATGATGCCGCTGTACCTCTCTATCACACACACACACACACACACACACACACACACACAGAGTTTCCTCTCACACTGAGTTGGGAGAATTTCACGCTCTATATAGGCCATCATTATTGGAAATGAAGAAACACCTCCTCGTTTAAAGATGCGCTTTGTTGCCACATCTCATTTCCACTCGGCCTCTGAGTGTATTTTATCTTCTGCAAGATAAGCAGGATAAAGAAAGCTCTTATCTGCCGAGCGCTAAGTGGATGAGGAGCCGCACTGTACACCGTGTACGCGCTGTGTACTCGACTGGGTAAAGTGAACAAATAAGGCTGATACCGGCTAAATCTAATACTGCCCCGGGGCACATTACACCCAGAATGCAATGTGGCAGACGATTCTTTCGGCGGAGGAGATACGATGCACTGTGGGCTCAAATGAAGCAGAAAGTTTGGACCAACAGGGGAGAGAGTCAGTGTAACACTTTGTTTTGTATTGTCTTTGTGTGTGTGTGTGTGTGTGTGCGGAGGGTTGTTCCTGATGAAACAGTGAATCACAGTGACGACCCGTCGACGCAGCAGTGGCCTCATTACAGCTCTGTTTATCAGGAGGAGATTCACAGATTTGCATGAGAAAAGTCTGCAGGTGTGCCGCACGTTTTCTTTCTCTTCCAATCCTATTTATTTTACACAAGATCAACTGCATCCCGGTTCGAAATGTCACACTAATAATCGACAAAATATCCTAAATATGCAACTGCTAGAGTTCACTCAGTCTGGGAGCTGATTCTCCGCAGCACCTCGAATAAAAGCAGACGTAAAACAAAAATAGAAGCATCGTTAGCAATAACGGCAAACGTCTCCTTCAGCAGCAGACCTCACTGCTAACAGAGCAGAAACAACAGACTCAAAGTTTACAGCCGACTCAGATGATCTTTATGCATAAAAATGAGACTAAATTGTTGGCTGGATGAAAACTTGGCTCTGAGAGCAGCAGTGTGAGACAGTTGTTAGCACTTTGGGGATCCTCGAACTTTTCCTCCATCTGAGGGGTTAAAAGAATAAGAAACAAAAACTATTTGTCAAATGTAAAATTGTTTGTCTTTTTCTGACTTTTCTGCAGCTCTTGCTGTTGAAACACTGAATATTTTCACCTCTTTGTGCCTCGAAATATCTAATGAAACAACTCTTTGGTTGCTGGTTAGAACCGTCTGTAACCAGTCAAGAGTCACAAGAAGGCATCGCTGCAGTTTGAGGGTCAAACACATTAAATGATGATGATTACAGTGAGAAATAAAGATGGTTTTAAAGAGAACTTCTTTATTGAAACGAGCTTGAATGTGCAGTAGCTGCATCCACATATGCACATGGACCCCCCTGTTGTCACGTCCCCTTCTATACAATTAGCATGAACACAAACACACACACATTTGACCTCAAAGAGAAATTTCAGCCTCTTTTGCAATAACTGCAGCCACCAAAGGCTCGGGACATTTTTGTGGACCAGCTGACCAACAGAGCGAGCTACAGAGTCCCTTCAGGCTGTTTTTAAGATTGATGTGGACTGAAATTCCTGATTTTGCAGCAGCTTGTCTAAAACCTTGTGATGCATGTTGTGATATTTTGAGGCTTTTTTTGCAGTGGGAGTGTGGGGACAAGTACAAATTGCAAAAACCGTTGTGATGCTGTCACAGATTTGAAGCTTGTTATTATTCAGTGTTTCTCACATAATTAGAATCTATTTGTAATGGTGGGAGGTTGTGTGCACAACAGCTGATTACCTGCTATCAGTTGTTGCAGCCCTGAAGGATCATCTCTGTGAGCCGCTTCTTCTCTGCTCTCTGCCCAGTTAGCACAAGCTAACACAGCAGCGGTGGCTAAATTCCAACACTGAGCCGTTAAATTGTCAAAATCGTCTCACACTGACACAGAAAGGGGTCGACTCTGTCGTTAAACAGGTAAATGACTGCTGGGTAACATTAGCCGTATGATGCTTTGCAACTACTTTGTGTCTTGATTGTAGACATAGAATGAAAGTTTCATGTCACAGGTATTCTGGCCACAGTATTTGTCATAATCCCGATAATCATCAAATTATGCTGAAGTTCCACGGATGTGTCGTATTTAGGGGGATATATTGGCAGAAATAGAAAATAATATAATTAGTCTGCTTTCTTTGGTGTATAATCACCTGAAAATAAGAACTGTTGTGTTTTTGTTACATCAGAATGAGCTGGTTATATCTACATATGGAACAGGTCTTCATTTATGGAGATCGCCATGTTGCACCACCATGTTTCTACAGTAAGTACAGTCTTTATTGGTTTAAATCGGCTGGCCTGATTGTTTTGGAGAGGAAGAAGACCTCTGTGGATAATTCAGCTCCTGAACGCTGAAGGAATTCTAACCAGGAGACGTTTCAGGCAGTTGAAATGTGCAATTCACGGCTAGATGCCACTATGCCCCCCTAAATCTGACACCCTGAGCCTTTTAAACTCTTCAAACGACACTTAAACATACTGGCATCACTTGAATATTGTTAAGAAAGAAATATTGTTATTGCATCACAGAGAGGACGCACATCTCACATTTCAATCAATCAAACTTAAATAAGCTTTACAAACAGGCTTTGTAACTATTAGAAAAGGGATCATATCTTTCAATATGAAATATGCCAATAATTTGATTAAAATGTTTTGCATTTTTGAGGTTTGTGCGTCTCTTTTATTGCCGGTTGCCCAGCAACAGTGTGTTTGGGTGCAGCTGGACATGATATTCATGATTATCCTGATAGTGGAAATTCACCACAGTCAATTTATTGTGAGGGTTATTTATGTGATCCGAGATAAAATCATACATCGTTCCATTCCTACTTGACTCTTTAATAAACTGACTGAAAGTTAATATTTATTGTCAACAAATTAACTTTCAAACAAGATCACAAAAGATCCTGTTGTTAAGTACGAGACAGAACTGCATTAAAAAAAAAAAGCTGCTAAACTAAAGAGGAAATAAATGACTCGTATCAAAGACTTGTTCTTTGTCCGGCAGTGTTTAACAGCTCGCCCTCTGGCAGCCATGTTGGAAGTCAGCAGCTCTCATCAGCAGCTGATGGAGTCCCTGAACACAGTTAGTTCAGGTTCTGTTTGATCGGTTTGGACGGGTGCTCTGGGAGCTCCTGTGTACCTGCTGCTGCCGTGTCATTTCCTGTATTCACTCAAACACACACACACACACACGGTGCTCCTAATAGACCCGTCAGTGCGGTCAGCATTACAGCAGGCGGACACAGATTCAAACCAGATGTTGAGACGCAGAGAGACAGTGTGAGCCTCAGATGCTGCTGGGAGGCCACAGAGAACGCTCGCCTTCCCTCGGCCACTCTAATTGGCTGGCGCTCACTGGAGCCAGGTTGTTTGAGTCACCTCCACGCTCGTTAGATATGGAGATTTACAGGAAGGAGGAGGGACATGATTTTTATTCTGTTTGGTGTTTTTACTTTGACCTTTATGTTTGCAGGATGGTCTCTGGAGATGTACAGCGCTCTGTGGGCAGACTGCTGGCCACGAGGCCGACACAAAGACGAGGAAGAAGATGAAGAAAGATTTAAATTGTGACATTAAAACCCTGAAAAGACGATTCATCGCATATTTTAGCTTTGAGTTTCTGCGCTGGTCTCTGAACGCCTGAACCAAATCTGACATTTCACAGTTGTATCAGATTTAACAACAGTGTCCAAATTTTGTGCAGCTGAGTCGTGGTGCTTCCTGCTTTTAGTTCTGATCCAGAAACAATCAGCATTATTGATGATACATTATCATCGATACGCCTTTCAACTGTGCCACACAGCTTGAACTTTATCACATGGAAAGCTCTGGAAAAGTGGATTCTGTCAAACTTTGTCTGCATCAAACATTAGATTTACTTAAACTCAACACAGATGAGAAGTTTAAAGTGCTATAAAGAGGCTGGCTCCAGGAGCGAGTCAATCTCCACAGACCTCCATGTTAACTTGTAGAAATAAACATGTTTACAGCCTTGTACAAAAACAGTTTTGGTCTCTGTAGCTAATTTCAACATTCATGACGACTGTACAGGGGCTGAATTTTAATATAACTCACGTGTTTAAATGTTACTGAGGCTTAAAAATTAGCATAATTAAGGCGTGGTCACTTTGAGTGAAGGGTGGATGTTGTATGTTGACGAGTTGCAACTTTTGGTTGCCTAAAAAAGTGTTGTACACTGTTTGGTTGAATTAAAAGACCCTCCGATGAAGAGTCAGATGTTCAGTTTTTTCAATAAGTATATTTCTTTTTAATGGTTTAAGCCTGTTTTTTGCTAGCAAAAATTAGCATTATTACAGTTATCCATGGCTGTAAATGCACCGTGCTAACCAGCTAGCATTACTGTCATCCCTTCTGTCCTGTCCAAACATGGTCACTTTGGCTTCAGAAATCCAAAATGGTGACGTCCAAAATGCAGAAGCTTCAAAACAGGAGTCCACAAACCGGTGGGTCACGTTATCCCTCCTGTTTGTTTTCATTCTATTTTATTAATTTACTTTCCCTTCATTCTATCGACTTTTCATCTTTTTTTGTTTGTTTGTTTTGTTTGGTTTTTATATTTTATTGTCTTATTGTTGTAATTTTATCATCCTGCAAAACATTATGTTCAGTTGTTTGTGTTCTCCTTCAAATTGTGTCTTTGCCATGTGAAGCACTCTGGGCTGCATGTGTGTATGAAGGGTGCTATATAAGTAAAGCTGGGTTGAGTTGCTAAACACTGCACCACCACCATACCACCCTGATTTTACATCTGCAGAGCACTTCTACAAAATGAGCCCTCTAGTGAGATTCTGTCAGCTACATTGAATTATATAAAAGTCAAAATATTCATGGCCTTCAGCCATTTAAACCACAGTCCAGTGCACCTGCAGAGCAGCTGCTCCACTCTGAATCATAAAAGCCTGTCAGCTCTCACAATTAAGCGTTATTACTGCCATCCAACGTGATCTGTGATGTTAAAGATCTGATTCCTACACAGGCAGAGAAACTACAAATGTGTGGAGAGTGTCTGTCAGCGCCGTCAGCGAAAGTGGCGATTACATTGACCGGCAGGTGACACGGAGCAGACTGATTAGCCAACTTCTCGAACATTCAGCTGTGGAGCTAAGAGCATCAAAATATGCTGAAAGGAGGGTGAAGACACAACAAATATGGTTTCATGTCTCCGTCACTGTGACATGTCGTTTAAACACAGACTGACAACAAAGTCTTGGACGCCTCTGCAGTAATTTCATGTTTAAAATCATTGAACTAACTCCCGTCTGTAACCTCAGCCTGTTTCAGAGCTCTGTGACAGACTGGCAGCCTCTCACCCAGTGCACGCTGGGAAATGAACCATCCTGCGACTGTGAAAAGCATGAAGAGGATATAGTATTCTATACTATAGAAAGTAGATGGATGGGTGGATAATTTAAATGCAAATGAAATTAATCACTTTATAAAATGTTTCTAAATTCATCAATTAAGCAATCGATTGTAATGAAGAGCCGGAGAGTCTATAATTGCCTGCAGCCTCTGACCTCCTGCCCACAATCCCGCTGCTTTATGGAGCCGTGCGCCGAGCAGTCGGGAGGCTCTTTGTAATTTGACATCAGTGACGTGAGTAAATGTGAAGATAGACATGATGGAGGCTGTTAAAGAAAAAAGCCCTCGCTGTCATGTGAGTGAAATGATGGGGGCGGGATAATGAAGGACTTTTATGCAAAGCGGCGGGTGGCACGGCGAAAGGCTCGCGCTCGCCGGCTCGCTCGTCTCCGTGAAGTTATAATGATGCATGAAGGGCCCCTTCATGTTTATGACATGATTGTGAGTGATTTATTGGCACCCCGTGGTAATTAACATCAGATTATCTTCTCCGGGAAGCTGTGAAGTCTCACATTGACGCTGCTGCTGCTGCCGCCGTGGCTGAAGTTCACTGCTGGCACTTAACAATACAGACAGGAGCGTCTGGAGGGCTCCATTAGCACCTAGCCATATGTTAAAAAGCAGCAGCTTTGGGTGCATCAGCTCTTACCTCCTCCAACCGTTATCAGCCATTATTCAACCAGGCAGCAGCATTAAGTTCATAGTTTTTCACCGAGAATCGCCCGAGGAGCCGCTGAGCGCTGCAGAGACACATCTGTCTGAGCGAGGCATTTAGGCTCATACTCAACCTGCCACATTCATCAGCTGCAACCAGCAGCTCACCACAGCTCACTCTGTGGGCTGGTCAGTTGGTCAGTCGGGCCACTAAACTGTCCCCCACCCTTTGGTGGCCACAGTTTTTGCCCTTGGCATGGAGGTCGCAGCTACTGTGAATGTGCACTTTGATCTGTTGTTATTCACCATCTGAGGCCTGGTCACGAGGGCAGCAGGCCGAGCAAAGTACTCCAGACATCCCTCTATCCAGCAACACTTTCCAGCTCCTCCTGGAGTATCCTGAGGCGTTCCCAGGCCAGATGAGAAACATAATCCCTCAAGTGTGCTCTGGATCTGCCACAGGGCCTCCTACCAGTGGGACGTGACAGAAAACCTCTAATGGGAGGCACCCAGGATCCTGATCAGATGCCCAAAACCACGTTGACTAGCCCCTTTCAACGCGAAGGAGCAGCCACTCGACTCCAAGCTCCTCCCCCTGACTCTAAGGCCCCACCCAACAGAGGGAACTCATTTTGGCCGCTTGTATCTGTAATCTCATTGAGTGTTGGGACGTAGATGGACTGGGGTATCAAGAGTTTTGTCTTCTGGCTCAGCTCCCTCTTTACCATGACAGTCCGATGCAGCACGCACATCACTGCCGATGCCCCACCAAACCACCTGCCCATCTTGCACTCCATTTTAACGTCACTCATCAACAAGATACTTGAACTCCTTCACTTGGGTCATCAGCTCACTCCCAACGGCCCAGAGGGGGCAATCCACCGATTTCAGCTAGAGAACCGTGGCCTATTTGCACTTGGTTATATTAGCTCTGGCGGACTTATCGCCGGCTAAAGTCACATTCAAACTTGCATAAGTTTATTATTTTGATCTGAACCAGAAGCTGAGCTCTCCTGTTGGTTAATATATCCTGGTGAGACCACTGTGCAACATGTTTCTTAACGTCCCGCCGAGCCCAGTTTAAACTTTAAAACTTTATATGAAAAAAAAAAATTCATATTAAATCTGAGCCCTAAATACATCCTGCGAATGCTGCACATTACATTAATCTTGCATTTGTATGATGCTTAAAATACTCAACAAAACAGCTTCAGCTTCAGCGCAGTGACTGCATTTGTAGATAATGTGATGTATTATTATTATGCATTTTCTTAAAGATGGTGGCGGGGGGGTGGAGTTGGAGGGTGTTTGGGGGCTCATGACTTAAATATGTTTCTGAAGTACTCAGCGGGCCCAGTTGGAGCCCACTGATCTAAAAACAGGAAACCTGATTAAGTTCCCAGTTTTAACAAACTCCTCGTGACGTCTCCACCCGGAGCTGGAGCAGCCTCTCCCCGCCCATCCATCAGCCGCCCCCCACCACCACCACCTCCCGCTGCTACTTCCCAGCATTCATCAGGAGCCGTCCAGCTGCTTAGATCATCCTCAGTCGGCAGTCGCTCGGTCCACATTATGCAAAATGTCAGCAGGCGAGCGTGGTGTAAAAGTGTAAAACAGCATCAGTCAGAGTCCCGGAGAAAGAAACAAACAGAGGATGGAGAGATCCTCCGTCCTTCATGCCCCCGATTCTTGAAAGTTTCCACTTTTCTGTTTGCCTGAAAGCAGCAGTGGGCTGAGAAGTAGGCCTCTCAATATTTAAGGCGAAGTATAGGAAATGTATAAGGCTTTGGAGTGTGTTTGATTCATTATTCAGCTCTCGCCTATTCTCTCTCTTTCTCTCTCGTGCTGCGTGCAAGAGATAACAGCTCGGCTCCATGCTTTAATTCTTTTGCATCGCAGATTAGAAAAGGGGGGAAAAAACAATCCTGGAGAATATAAGACGCCTTTATTTCTTATTCTCTCACTCTCCTCTTTTGCTTCTTAGTCCTGTGTGATAAAAAGAAACGACTCTTGGCGACGCCGAAAAACAGCCGGGGTCTTGCACATCTCGCACGGCATTGTCCTGATGTGAAGTCGTTCTGCTCTCTCTGTGGTTGTCGGCAACTTTTTTTTTCATTTTCATTTTCTCGACATTTACAGTGAAAGCGGAGAAGATGGTTAGTTTTCACCCCAAAGCTCCTCTCAGAGGAAACAGGCCGCGAGCCCAGCGCGAGAAACGGAGGGAGCAGATGAAAAGCTGGAGCTTTGATAGCAACAAAAATAAGACATGAAGAAGAAGTGATGATGATGGAATCGCCCTAACCTCCTCCTCTCCTCCTTCTCCTCCTCCTCATTCTCATCGTGGCTTCGACGACTCATCAGCCGCTCTTTTTTCCCCGCTTTCTGAGGAGCTACAGAGGCACAGCGAGCTGAAAAGACAAAATAAAATTAAAAGAAATCTCTCTCTCACGCTCGCAATCCAACGCATAATTGGCTTCCTGGATTGACTTCAACCGCTGGGGGAAATCTTTGACAAAACCATACATAAATAAATCCATTTTCCTGTGTTTCTGTTTCCCTGGCTGCCTGCAGAAAGGGCCTCGTTATATATGGAAATGAGATTCTCCTCCTCTCCCTCTCTCAGCCGTCCCCCCAGCCAAACGCCTTATTGGCTCACACCCATGCAAATGCAGGCCAGGGCAGAAGATCCATTTACAAAGGAGATACTATGAGAGGGAGAGAAATAAGGTGGGATCCACGCCAAGGAGAGAGGGAGAGAAAGCGTCCAAGAGAGTGATTGAAGGAAAGAAATCAGAATCGAATCACTGTGAAGAGCGAGGTGTGTGTGTGTGAGAGACGAGATGTTTGAGTGGCAGTTGAGGGCGAGAGCGGCAGAGCAGCAGTGACGGGTGGACTGTATGTAAGTAAACACGCAGTCTGACTGTATTAAACACACAGATGTACATGTACAGAACACGCTGACCCCGATTCCACCTGATATTTACATGCTGATCTGCATCTGAATATCTGCAGGAGGAAACACTCGCATCTAAACACATGCAGAGCACACTGCAGGAGGGGGGAATGGATGGAGTGACACTGAGGAGAGACGCCTGCCAAGCCGCAGACCGCTGTTCGAGACCAGTGAACAACAAAACCAGGTTGATTTTTAGCGAGACATCTTTTTGTGTTTCCAGCACAAGTGTGTTTTATGCCAAGACATGATCTTATCCAAAACATAACCAAGTGGGTTTTGTGCCTAAACCTGACCACATGTTCAGTTCTATCTGTAAAGGCCAATATCAGTAATCACAGTTTGCATCAGAGGACAGCATACGACATCCCTTTGTCCTTGGACCCGTGCAGTTGATAAGGAAATCAAACATGGATGGATGGAGAGACAACGAGGCGAGACGCCTGCCAAGCTGCAGACCGCCGTTCGAGCCCAATGAACAACAAAACCAGGCTGGTTTTTAGCAAGACATCGCTGTGTTTCCAGCAAAGAGTGTGCCACCAAACGTGGACGTTTTATGCCAAAACATGATCTTATCCAAACCATAACCAAGTGGGTTTTGTGCGTAAACCTGACCACATGTTCAGTTCTATTTGTAAAGGCCAATATCACAATTTGCTAACAGCACAACAGGGTTAACAGCACATGACATCCCTCTGTCCTTTGGACCCTCGCTGCAAATAAGGAAACCAAAACACAAATCCTTTAAAGAGGAAAAAATGTTAAAGAGAAGCTGAAGAGGGATCTCTCTCACAAGATGGACAGATGTGCAGTAGATGATGTGCACAGAACAGATCAGCATGGATGATGGAGTGACAACCAGGAGGGACGCCTGCGAAGCCGCAGACCACTGTTGGAGACCGATGTACAACAAACCAGGTTGAGTTTTAGCAAGACATGGCTGTGTTTCCATCGGGGATCGTGCCACCAAAAGTGGGTGTTTTGTGCCAAATCATGATCTTTTCCGAACCATAACTAAGTGGGTTTTGTGCCTAAATCTAACCACCTGTTCAACTCAATTTGGTTTTATTCAATAAAGACCAATATCACAAATCACAAGACGGTTTACAGCATACGACATCCCTCTGTCCTTGGACCCTCACGGCGAACAAGGAAACCAAAAACAAATCCTTTAAAGGCAGAACATTTTTTAGAAACTTTAGGACGAGCAACTGAGGAGGGATCAAGATGGACAGATGGGTATTAGATGATGAGCACAGAACAGATCAACATGGATGGATGGAGTGACAACCAGGTGAGACACCTGCCAAGCTGCAGACCTGCTGTTCAAGACCAACAAACAACACTGGTTCTGTTTTCGCCCACAAAAACAGGTATTCTAAGTAAAGCATGATCTTTTCCTGATCATAAGCAACTGTTTCTGTGCCCAACGTAACCACACATTAATGAAACATAAAGTTTCAGCGTAACTGCTGCATAATTACTGTGGGAATTATTCAGGACTCTATATCGGAGGGTAATTTCCTATACCATGGGGGCATTTCCTTTTATCTGCAGGGGGGAAGTTTCTTGTATTAGTGAATCTGTTTTATGGGGGGCAATCTCTTTTACGAGTGCACTGGGGTCAGAGCTTCAGTACGGTATAAACGTCTGTACATTCTGAGGGTTGGCAGAGAAACACTTGGGTCTTCTCTGCATGCTGCATGTGTTAAAGGGTGTTTTTATACTTGGTCCTCTTCAGGCCGGATTCAGAGTGGTGACTCAGCATTTTTTGCGCATATGTGAACACTCCAAGAGAATGGAGACCCCTCTGAAGTGAACCAAACTCAGGAGGTTTCCATGATGACTTTTTGTTTGCCTGCGCTGGAGCTTGTGACACCTGAAGGCTTTTGTACAAGGGTTTAACTAACCTGAAGAACTTCCTTAATACAAGACCAAGATACAGTGAAAACCCTTAAATACTTTGGTGAACATTTAAGGAAACTTGAAGGAGAAGATGTGTTTTGTGCAACCATTTTTTAAAAAGAAAATCTTAACCTGGACTTTCGGGACAATCTTAAATGAAGGTGTTTTGTGGAATCTGTCCCAGAGGCTTAAAGAAGCAGGTGTGTCTGATTCTGCAGAGCAGCATGATATCTGCCCTTTGAGCAAGGCACTGAACCCTCAGCTGCAGCTCAGTGACCAGTTTGTAAAGTCACAGTGATGTTCAGCAGCTGACGTCCAGCGCAGAGCGAACAGCGTGTGATTGGTGTTGAGCAGCAGAAGGACGGCCTCTCACAGGTAGCCAACGGGTCGACGCTGCTTCCCTAATTAGCAGCGACACCAGCTCGGAGCATCGGTGGCGTCCTCCCCACCGAGCCGAGGGAAGCAGCATCCCGGTGGGTCGGCGGCATTCCGTCTGTGAGATGAGGACGCCACGCGGCGGCCCTCAGAGACCCCCGCCGCCGAGCGCAGGAACGAGCGGACACGCAGTCCTCGTTAAGGTTACTGACTCTGCTGGTGACACACAGATGACAAGGACAATTTACCGCATGGCTGCATCTCCTTGTCTTTGAGCAGACTGGAAACACACACACACACACACACACCGTCTCTCTCACACACACACACACACACACACACACGCACACACATTTTGCAAATTAAGTTTAATAAGAGAAGATGAAACTTTGTGATCCCTGCGGGGAAATTAGGAGGTCGCAGCGCTGAGAGGAACTGGATACACAAAAGAAGAAGAAAATTAAGAACGGAACAACTGGGAATTTTACCGACTGCTGGGACACTGTACGCCGTGCACTGACACTGTACTTTACACAGAGAAATATGTTTATTGGAGGAACACTGCAGATTCATAAAGATGAAATGTAAAGCACATTTTTATTTAAAACACAAACACACAGCTGAGACCTTCGAGTCCGTCTGACTTCTAAACCTTTGCTTCTTTTATTTATTCACAAGGTGAAAAAGACATAATTCTCAGTACAGATGAATCTGCTGATTATTTTTCTTTGCACTGTCTCTGAAATGTCAGAAAAGTCCAAGGTGATGTTTTCAAGTATCTTGTTTTGTCTGACTTATATTCCCAAAAGCCGAAAGATTCAGTTCATGATGACATCACACAGTGAAAAGCAGAAAACCCTCTCGTGTAAGAAGCAGAAACCTGCAAACATTTGACATTTATGTTCAGAAAAAGACTCATCAGATTGTCAGAATAGTTGCTAATGCTCTGCTGATAAACTAACCAACTAATAAAAGTTCAGGTACAGCCAACACATTATCATTGTCTCCAAAAACTTAGACACTTTTTTTAAGGGATGATTTTTTTCAACCAATATCAATAACCAATATTTACCTGCTTCTTGTGGCTGATAACTGATAAATTCACATTTTTGTATTTTATTTTTAACCAAATCAAGCTGACATCACGGTTTAATTTAATTTTAATTTTTTAATTTTTAATTTTATATACTTTATTAATCCCCCTGAGGGGAAATTCAATTCAATTTTTAACACAACAAACACAAACAACAGTTGTGACTCTTCATAGCTGCCAACATCAGGTCTACCCTCGACACTATCCCCCGCCATTGACGAGATATTCCGGCAACCCGTGCTTTCGCTGTTTTAAGATAGGGGGCGCTGTTACACATTTTGTTGAACAGAACAGCACTGCTGTGTCCAAATACAAACGAAGAAGAAGATCCGCTGGAAACTGAAGGAAGATTGCCGGTGCTGATGGAAAAGTTTACGGTTGCAGAAGCTGTGGCGATATCGATGGACTCAGACGCTGACACTTCCTGTTTTGATCAACATTCTGAATCCGATTTAGACGAAGAAGCAAACAAATTTTCTTGAGACGAACGGTGAGACAGAGGATGATGATGATGAAGCCCAGTGTTACTGTGTGATTCTCTGTGTAAACTACACTGCAGAGTGGAGTCTCTACTAACAGAGAGAAGTGAGAAAGGTGATGATGATGATGATGGTCGGTGAAGAGACGTGTGCAGACTCTGCAGAGCTGCAGGTGAGTCGTGACCTTTAAGGAGAAACTCCTGAAGCTGGTAAAGCTCTGAGAGCAGATAGAGAACGTGAGTTCACTCCAGCTGCTAAGACGAGAGCTTTTTGTGCTGAGTCACACTTTCCTGACTCTCTGTCTGTCCGCACTTTTAAATTGAATGAACTCTGTGTGACTCTCAGATCAGATCAAAAAGCTCTTTGATGAAGCTGCTGTTATTTCATGTTTTCCTTATTGGGAACAAATCCCACCTTCACACCCCGACAAACAATACAGTCTCACTTCCTGTCTGCAGCTCTCAGCTACAAACACGGTGGTTCCTACTGAAGATGTAAATACAAATATACAATCTTGTTTTTAGAGCTGGACTTTGACACATAAATGAACGTCCTCGCCAAATGAGTTCACACAATGCTGTTTAAGCCGATCGCAGCCCGGGACAGCTCCTGGAAGATAATCATTTTACGTCAACCTGCCAGAGTTAGAGGAGGCAGGAAGGTGGGAGAGACTGTAGCAATGGAGCTGCAGCTAAGAGTAGAGTGGACAATCCTAAGAGGCATCCAAGAACAGTTTGTGAAGTGGATGTTTCTACTAAAAAAGAAACTCAACATTTAGAGGAAGAATTAAAGTAAAAAAAGAAAGCGATAGACAGAGAGGACAAACATGAATCACCACAAAGAAGAAAAGGGACTGAAGGCAGGTAGTGGAGTTGTGTCCTGCTCTTGGACTGGTTAGTATTTGTAAGATACAGTGTCCTCAAAATGCATCTGTTCAGAACGGGCGGATTGCTCCTCAAACTTTGCTTTCTCGCTGCCCTTGTAGAGTGCTCCAGGAATGAGCCCCAAAGCCTGGAATTGAGTTAGCACGTTAGCACTTCCTGTTCCCTCGTCTTGAGGTCAGTAGGTTGTTTGAATGGGGTTAGATGCCTGAAATAAGGTCTGTGGTAAATGGACCTGGATTTGTATAGCGCCTGTCAAGTCATCTGACCTATCAAAGCACATTCACACACTGGTGGCTGAGGCTACCACACAAGGTGCCACCTGCTACTCAGTTTTTAACACACTCACGCACCGATGGAACAGCCATCAGGAGCCATTTGGGGTTCAGTATCTTGATGGAACAGCCATCAGGAGCCATTTGGGGTTCAGTATCTTGCTCAAGGATACGACATGCAGACTGGGCGAGCCGGAGATCGAACTGCCGATCTTCTGATTGGTGGATGACCCGCTCTACCACTGTGAATTCTGAAGCCTTTACAAGTCATAAAAAAGGCGGATGCTAACATGTGGCTAAATGAGACTACAGAACATCATGTGACCATTGTGTAGTTTGTTTTATAACGTTAGCTTTGATCGGATCAGAGAGGATTCACTTTTTTCAATCCTCAAAGGGGAAACTAGTTTGCCACCGAAAACAAAAAGATACACACGGTATGTAGACAAAGATAAAGACGATCACACCTGGCGGAGGCACTGAATGGAGGTACAAAGTTCCACGTGCAATGTGCCAAATACAACCATGTTAACAGTATGCAGACAATAACAGCAAGTAATTCCTGCATACACTGAAGAAATAGATCGTAAGAAAAAACAAACTTTTTTTGCCACAGAGCTTATTTTCTGCAATAATCCAAAATCCAATCGAAGATCTGGCATTGGCTTTTTGATGAGGGAACCAGGACAACGCTAACGTCATCCCTGCTGTGCTCTATTTACACGGGAGGACGTGAGGAGAGTTCCTGGGGTGAGATTCGGCGAGCTCACCCTCAGGTAAATGTCATAAGCACACGTCGACAGTGTTTGTGTAGTTACTCTCACAGCCAGAAGGGAGGAGACAAAATTCTGTACTGCAGGTTTTTAAAAAAAAAAGTGCTCACTATAGTTTGTTTTTTTTTTTTTTAATGAAACTAACAGGAGGAAATAGTGACTTTGTTGGGGACTATTTTCAGGGGCGGATTAAGCAGCATTAGCAGGACGGTGTGTTGGACTGAGTCAAATAAACTACAGTGTGTGTTTAATGAAGGAACATGTCACTCAGACACACACTGATGTGTTTTAAACACTCTGTACTCGTTCATTAACACTAACAGAGGAACATTTCACAGCATGCTGAATGTTCTCTCAGTTTATTATTAAAGCTGCATTTTCATTAATACATATTCTATATTAACAGTCGAAACAGATTTGATGGTTTCTATTTATATTATTTGTTATTTTCTGTAAGTAAAGTCACAGCGAGGGGCGATAATTCAGCCTCCTCCGTTTACGCTTCATTTATTTCTGCTTTTTGCCTCCGAGGTTTACAGGGGGAACATCCCTCACACACACACACACACACACACACACACACACACACACGCCATCGAAACCCTCAGGAGCTCAACTCAGCCAGCAGGGGTCAGAGGTCAACAGGAAATGGACAGGAAGTGGACCGTGGAGGACTGTGCTGGTGTCTGACCGCTATAACTGGAGCAGAAGAAGATCTCCCCCCTGGACAGCACTTCCCTTCCACGCAACACACACACACACGAAAGACACTCATACAGCAGCCACAGTCATGTCCCCAAACCTTTTCTTCTCTTAGTTGCACAACACAAAAAAAACACACACAAACACGGATTTGAATGCAAGTACAATTGTTGCCACATGCACGCACAAGCTCGTGCACACGACCCCAAACCATCCCACACACACACACACACACACACACTGGAGTGATGTGATGTGATGTGAAGGCGGGCCTGTCTGTGTGCCGTTTGCAGTCCATCACCAACTTTCTCTCCCTCAGCTTTGCCTCCCAGGCTTTGGCACACACACACACACACGCAACCCCCCGAAAACAAGCTCCACCAATCAAACGCTTCAGGTGACTGAGAGTAAAATTCACCCAGAAGCAACACACAAGTCTGGTTGTCCTCTATATGACAACACACACACACACACACACACACTGACGGACAACAAACTCTTATTCTCTGGTCACAACAGGAAGTTCAGACTTCTTCTTCTGTCACTTTTTTTGTTTGTGCAGCTTATCTACAGTCGGCTGAATGTCCAGCGTGCGTGTGTGTGTGTGTGTGTGTGTGTGTGTGTGTGTGTGTGTGTAAAATGTGTGCATTGCATCATCACTATGACTCTGTGTGTGTGTGTGTGTGTGTGTTCAGCGTTAAACCAAGCCTGTGTTCGGCATTACAAACATCATAAGTGATGCTTTGCCCTCAAACTGTGTGTGTGTTTAAGTGTGTATACGAGTGTGTTTAAGTGTGTATACGAGTGTGTGTGAGTGTGTGTATGTATGTGTATGTGTGTGTGCTCTGCATTAGAAGCACCGGCAGCATCACTGACCCGTGTTCGCCTCGGTGTGTTTTTATCTCTGCCTGTGTGACCCGAATTGTAAATACAGCATCCTCCGCTAAGCTGTGTGTTTTACTGTGTGTGTGTGTGTGTGTGTGTGTGTGTTGGCCTGTGTGCTATGAATTATGAGCAGCAGCCTCAACCTGACCCGATCTGTGTACGGGCTGTATGACTTTGTATCTTGCATATCAATGTGCGAGTTATCTCTAGAATAGGCCTCTGTGTGTGTGTGTGTGTGTGTGTGTGTGTGTGTGTGTGTGTGTGTATTTGTGTGTGTGCGTGTGTGAGCCACGCCAAGAGGTTAATTGAGGGGAGGGCCTCTAAACCGTTGCCCAGGGTAACGCTCTCCCATCCATTACCTCATTGGTTATTCCGTACCACTCGCTGAACAAACAAACTAACGCTGAGCTCCAGGACGGAGGAGGGGGGCCCCGTGGTGGGTCGCCGTGCCCGCCGTCGGAGGCTCCTGGCTGGGCCGTCGGGGTGGGCGCGGCCCCCTGCTCCCCGACCTGCTGGAGCTCAGACAACAGGCTAATCCTTACAGCACACAGAGGAGCTGCTAATAGGAGAGGATTAACCCGACAAATACACCCACTCCCTCTGCTGCTCCTCCTGCTCCTCCTCCCCATTCTCTCCTCCTCCTCCTCCTCCTCCTCTGGTCCTCTTCATCTCCATCACTTTTACACCTCTTTTTCTGCTTCTGCCTCCTCCTCTGCCGGCACTTGACTGCTCCTCCTTTTCTCCTCCATGTCTTTGTTCCCTCCCATCTCTCATCTTCATCTTTGACTCTGCTCAATGTTGTTACTACTCCTCTTCCTCATTTTCTGCCTCCAAGTTTGCTCCTCCTCCTCCTCCTTCATCTCCTCTGGTCCTCCACTCCTGCTTTACCGCTCCTTCTCCCCCTTAGCTGCTCTTGTTTCCTCTCCCTCTGCCTCTTAGTTCCTCCTTTTCAGCTATGCCTCCTGCTTGACTCTGCTTGTCTTCCTCACTACTCCTCTATCTGACTCCATGGTTGTTGCTCCTCCTCCTCCATCTCTTCAGGTCACCTACTCCTGCTCTGCTGCTCCTCCCTTTCCTTTTCGCTGCTCGTTTCCTCTTCTCCTGCCTCTTAGTTCCTTCTTTCCATCTACGCCTACTGCTCTCCATCTTTTATCGTCCTCCTCCTTTACCCTTTCACCGCCTCCTCCACTGGTCTTCTTCATCTCCATCATCTCTACACCTCCTTTTCTGCTCCTATTCTTCTTCAACTCTTCTGCCACTTGACTGCTCCTCCTTTTTTCCACCATTTCTTTTATATCTATGTCGATGCTCATCTTCATCAGTACTCCTTTGCTTCTTTATCATGTGCCCGCATGACTGCTTCTCCCCCACCTCCTCCTTCATCTCCTCTGGTCCTCTACTCCTGCTCTGCTCTTCCTTTTTCTTATCACTACTCCTTTGTTTCATCTCCTTCTGCCTCTCCTTTTCATTAACCCCTCTTTCTTTCCTTTTACGGTCCTCCTACTTTATCTCCAAACATTTCTTTCTCCTCCTCTTCCTCCACTCCTCCTCTGCTACCACTGGACTGCTCCTCCTTTTCTCCTCCATTTCTTTTTTTTACTACCTCTACTGTCTCTTGTCTTTATCCTTGACTCAGCTTGTCTTCCTTACTGCTCCTCTTTTGCTTCTTTATTATCTGCCTCCAAGGTTGCTCCTCCTCCTCCATCTCCTCTGGTCCTCAACTCCTGCTCTCCTGCTCCTCTTTTTCCTTATAGCTGCTCCTTTGTTTCCTCTCCTTCAGCCTCTTAGTTCCTCCTTTTCAGCTATGCCCCCTGCTGTCTTCCTTCTATTGTTCTCCTCCTTTTCCTGCTCCTCCTCTTTTTCCTTTACTCCTTCACACCTCCTCTGATCTTCAGTTTTACTCCCCAGCTCCTCAACTTTGTCATGTCTTTTTGCTCCTCCTCTTCCTCAACCGTGTCCCTGCTGCTCTCTCACGACCTCTGCATCTCAATTCCTCCTTTTCACCTCCTCCTCTTCCTCCACTCCTTTTTCTTTACAAAGACTTCCTCCTCTATTCTTCCTCAGCTTAGCTTCCTCCTCCTTCTTTTCTGCTTCCACTGCACTAGTCCCATTTTGCTCCTCCTCTTCCTCCTCTCACTACTTCAATAAACCTCTCCATTCCTCTCCTCCTTCTTCCTTGTCCTCCTCCTCTGCTCCTCCTCCTAGGTCTTGCAGATTGTTCCTTCTGACCTCCTTCCTCTTTTACGCCTCCTCTCCTCCCACTGCAAATCTCCTGTTTACACCACTCTTTCAGTCTCTGTTTCATGTGACCTCCTCCTCCTCTGCTCCTCAACCTGACTGAATCTCCTCCTGTTTACACCACTCTCTCTTTTAATTGCTCCATCTTCCTCTCCTCCACCATCTACTCCTCGTCTTCAGCTTCTCTATTTCCTCCTTTGATGTCTTCTGCTCCTCTAATCCCCACCTTCAGCTCCACCTCGTCCTCCTGTAGCTGTTCCTCCGCGACTTCCCCCTCTTGGTGCAAACAGAAGATTCTCCTCTTCCTCTTCCTCCTCCTCTTCCTCTTAATGACCTTCTCCTTTACGTCTTATCTGAAGTTTTGCTCCTTCACGTCAGCTTCTTCATCTCCTCCATCCTGACTCCTCCCCCCTCCTCTTGTTACTCGGCTCCTTTACCCCTCCGCAACCCGAAACACTGCAAGTCTTCTGTTTACACCACCCTTTCCCATGTTTCTCCTGACCTTCCTCCCCACTCCTCCTCCTCCTCTTCCTCCCCTTCATCCTCTCTTTCATCCGTCCTCCTCTTATCTCTGCTTCTCCTGCTCCTTCCTCCATCTTTTTCTCTCTCCAGGTGACCGTTGAGTTGATACAAAGGCTGTAAGTCAGCAGGCTGGAAAGAGCTTTAGTGTGGGTGTTTGGGTGTGTAGTGTGTGTGTGTGTGTAGTGTGTGTGTGTGTGTGTGTGTGTGTGTGTTGGGGAGTGGATTATCCAGGTTCCAGGACTCGGCGCTCAACGGCAGCCGAGCGGAAAGCTTTAATGAGAAGTCGCTGTTTACTGAGGACAGAGTGGGACACACACACACACACACACACACACACACACAAAATGTAGAGACTTATATAGACTCACAGAGACAAAAAACACACAATAATACATGTACACACACACAGTACGACACACACTCCTACTCGTAAAGACACACACACACACACTAACCAGTGCAGTAATGGGATTTGGAAGGTTTTCTCTATAAACCAGTCTGTCCTCTGTCTCCTCATTAAGGAGGACTGTCCAGACCTGAACACACACACGCACACACACACACACACACACACACACACACACTGCTGGCTCTACAGTGCTGCAGACTTCTGGGCTCACTAATTATTTGGAAGCTCTGTGTCTTTGTCTTTTTTTTGTTTGTGTGTCTGTTTTTGTGAGTGTACGTTCAATGTGTGTGTGTGTGTGTGTGTGTGTGTTTGCTGGCGCCCTGCTAACAGTAACAGTCTGGTTGAGGTTTGGACGAGGGCAGCAGAAGAATACTTTCGGCCGTTGATCCAAAACTATCCAGTGGAATTTTCCTCTGATTGTCTCAAATCTGATCTGATATCATCTCGTTACTTTCACTTCAATTCGATTCACATTCGTTCACTCGGCCACTTTGTTGGCACGAATGTGCACGAACACTGTTGCCAAAGGCGACATGATTTATTGTTGTAATACAATTAACAAGGACACGCAGGATCACAGAGGTACATGAGGCAAGACTCAGCAGAGCTGCGGTCCAACTGGAGACACCGAGCAGGACCTGACAGGATGAGTTACTGCTGATCAACAACTGTTTTAAAAGTTTGAAATCATTCTCAAGTATGGAATCTTAACCTCGTCCACTTCCACCCTAACAAAGACTCACTTTTGTCCTTTTTTAGGGAGGACAGGGGTCTTTATAAGGAGACAGCAGGTCAACAGTAGAAGCCAAACCAAAGTGATTTACATCATCTGAAAGCTCAGAACATGAAGATTAATTTGAGATGCAGCTCAGAGCTGTGTGTTATTTTCTAGGCACAAATATGTTATGCAACTGTGTTTTGGTTAGTTGCCTTTTCAAACTTTGAAAGTTAAGACTGTACTAGTCCATACCCATTGGTAGCTTTGTCACCTTCTACCTATGCCAATCCTCAATGCCTATGTGCAGTTTGACATAGATTGACCACGTCAGTGAGTAGAAAAACATGGGACAGACAGAATGACTGACTGACAGAATGACACACTGACAGTTTCCGTGATTATGTACAGCATAATGAGATATGCCCATTCAAAGTTTGACATTTCAATCGGTTGCTATAGCGCCCCCCTTTGGCCAATTGATGTAATATTGCTTCATTGGCATCCTCCCATGACCCTCTACCACTGTGCCAAATTTCACATGGATTGACCAAGTCAGTGAGGAGAAAAACGTGGAACAGACACACACACACACACAGTTTTTGTCATTATATAGTAAGATATGGGCTCAGAACATTACGTATGATGAAAGGATATAAAGGCCATCTATGCTCAGTTATGTCTCACAAGTTGTTGCAGCTACTTTTTGGTTGATACCATTTGTTACACTGATTTGGGCTTGTTTTACCGCTTAAGAATTGATTTAAAAAATGGTTAAAAATCCCTCAAAAAACATCTTAGCCCAGTATCACTCTGAAGTCGGCAAATACCACCTCTTTGTCAGTGATTCTGACGCCAGAAGCCACCTTTCAAACCTTTTACAGTGGTATGATACACCTCCAGTCGGCCAGACAGCATCTGTCGTGGCAGTATGATACGCTGACAAGTGGCGTCAGTTCATAACGCAGCCGGACATACCTGTTAAGGCACTATGTTACCCCACTTACCCCCCTGTGAAAATGGCCTTGCCAATTTTTCCTTCCCCAAAAATTTGCCTGGTTTTGGAGTGTTAATAACCCCCTTTCTGCCAAACTAGCAGGACATGGTTGGTGCGAAGGCCTTCCAGTTTCATATGATACCAGTGTCATCACTCTGACTTTAAGACTTAACTTGCTACAGGCTCTGAAAGACAGTACACCCCAGGGCAGTGGAAAAGGTTTAAGTACTGACACTCAAACCTGAGATGGCTGACACAGCATCCTGTCCTGTATATATAAAATATTATGGGGTGCTGCAGGTCACCACATGTTCATAAGGGCAGAAAATAAACAAAACATTCTGCTGCGGAAAAATATCACTGATGAGAAAACAATCTCACCACAGAGTCCATTTAGTACCTGCTGCTCTGGATCTTTTGATCATATCACATCAGCAGCAGCAGCAGCAGCAGGAGGAGAGGGAGTTTGCCCAGTTGTCATGGCAAAATCTTTTTCAAGGACATCCTCAAAGTGTTCAGAAAAAACGAACTCGAAAACCAACAAATTAACAATTGGGGAAACTCCACCAGCTGATGAAGGTCATCTCCACTTTGAAAGTCGTCAAAAAATGGCACTTGGTCAGTGACTTCTAGCCTCAGACACAGACGAAAAAAAGCACATATCACATTGGCATGATGCAGAGCCAGTCGCAGTTATTGTTTAACAGCAACCAGCGGTGTCAGGGGGAAACGCCACAGTGCAACAACGAAGGTTAAGGCGACGGAAGTCCAAGTAGGGCGGGTGGGAGGGGTACGAATTCTTTCCCATATGGATGTAAAGCCAAACCCGGTTCTTTTGTCCTAAACGTGTGTGTGGGCTAAACTTAACCACATGCATTTGTTGTTGAAGGAAAAAAAACGACGTAGTGCTTTTATTTTGAAAGAGACTGTATGCAAGCTGTACATTTCCTGTGAAAACAGAAGTGTATTTTGAAAACAGACAATGCATGTAACAGGCTGAAGTTGACACGGCGTCCCAGAACGTCAACAACCAACACACCCAGGGTACCTTGGACGTCATATGTGGACGTGGAGATACGACATGTGTGACGAGGTCGCAGTGAGGATGAGTTGGTTTCAGGGGAAAAGAATTAACTTTGAACCCCGAAAAAAGAACGATTATTTTCCAAGACTTTTTTCTCATCTTTGCATTTGTATATGAAATATACCTTAACATATTTAAATTGCAGTTTCAGGCCTCTAAAGATGATTCAAATAATTAAACGTGGGAAGGGAAACAACTCATGGACATACAATCTATGAGGAGAGGTTAGAGGGAGACGTGGCTTTTTATTAAAGGAGCCAAATAAATGTTGTGAACCTCTGCTGTGGAGGGACAGTGGTGTGTAGCAGCAGCACAGAGTTATGGGATGGCAGTGGTGTGAACTGTGCAGAGAGTGAATAAGATATACCGGCTGTCAGATACTGACCTAAATGGAAATCAGATTTGTAGTTTAGTTTTGGGCGATAAACTTCTTCATCACTGAAATGTGGAAATGTTGAAAGAAAAAACTACTTCCTGCCAGGAGGAATATTTGTCTCAGTGGAGGAGGAAGTACATTTGTGTGTCTCCCAGCCGCCCTCTCCACTCAGACACACAGTGCTCTCTGGGCGGCCATGTCTCTTTATATGGTCCATTTTCTACAGCCGGTTTGAGCTCAGTGAGCCTGTGTGTGCTTAATAAACTCTCAGTTTTCAGATTCACAGCGAGGAAACAGCCGAGCAGAGTCAGCGTGTGATTCTCCACACTGTTCATCTCTGACTCACAACTACCAACCCTAAAATTATCACTATCTTATACTGGAAGTGTTTTAATCGTTTTAATTTTCCACACAGATCAACCTTTGGTTTTAAAAAAACAATATCAAATGTTAATGAATCAATTCCCAGAGGTGTGGACCAGAGTCAAATGACTTGGACTTCATTCACGAGTCCCAATTTTCAACTTGACGAAATCAAAGACTTGCAACTTGACTTTAACACCAATGACTTGCTGTGTATCTCAAATCACATACTTCCGTTAGTACACTTCCATGTAGTATACTATGTGCGCTATGTACTTATTGACGTAGTGCGCAAATTTCGACAGGGTAGTGTCTCAAACCAAACACAGCCAGTGTGCACTCACCAGAAATGACGACCGCAAATTTCGGCCTCTTCTTCTTCTTTTAATGCCTAATGTGCAGCTGTTAGCAAGTTAGCAAACTAGCATTAGCATTCGCGTTATCGTTCGCGGTACCAAATCATTACAGACTGCTAAATTAACCCTGCTACGTAGCCAAGATGGCGACCATTAAGGGCGAGAAGTGTCCATAGTTCCACACTGAACTTTTTGACCGTTTTGAGTGCACCATCCAGGTACTCATAGTGCACTGCATTTTTCCATACTTCTCAGTGTGAACGCACTGATGCACTCAAAATATTAAGTGTAAGTACAGAAGTACGAGATTTGAGACACAGCATTGGACTCCACTTGGACTTGAGCCTGATTTGAGACACAGCATTGGACTCCACTTGGACTTGAGCCTTTTGACTTGAAAATACTTGATTCTTTTACCCAAGTCCAAAGATTAAAAAGCATGTTATCTAAAAAGTGCCACAAATTAATTCATTTCCTGAATCATCAACATTAATGTTATTTATCTCCAGCAAGTTGACACTTAATTCTCCAGATGATCCACTTTGTTTGAACCATGAAGAACTAGCTTTACTCGCGCCAACTGAGACAGAGACGCAACAGCTTCCAGTTTCGTTCATTTAAAGTTACACAGAGAACGGTAAGTCAAGGCTAATATTAACACAGTGAGTGAACTTGGGACTTTTTTCAGTTTTTTGAGTTTAGACGGTAGAAGGTAATGGACGTAGCCGTCACCAGTTGGTTTGTAGACTCTTGTTTTGTAGCCTCAAGTTTGAGATTTTGGATTTTTGGAGCCAGAAGTGACTGTATTTGTCTGAAAGGGTGGAGCTAACTCTAACGCTAGCTGCTGGATTTACAGCTATGGTTAGGTAGGTTAGGGACTTGTCAACAGAGGACACCCACCTGTCACTCAAAGCCCTTAATTATGTGTAACCTTAAACCTTAATGAAATGGAAACAGGTGAGTTGTATCAAAATTCACCCATGTTTAACGTTTTTTGTACCAGCTGTATACATGTTTATTTCTGCTGTAGAGTTGGACACATTAACACGGAGGTCTGTGGGGATTGACTCACTCTTGGAGCCACCCTCAAGTGGACGTTAGAGGAACTGCAGTTTTTCAAGCATTGGCTTCATTTTTCAGCCCTGACGGTTGCCATTTGGTCTTGATTAGGGACTGAGAGCAAAGACTTGTGACTTGCAGAACAGACTCTGTCAATTCCCAGTAATGCTACAGATTTTGTTGACCACATGTTTTTTTTTTCTTCTAGCACCACCCTCAGGATAAGGGGCACTAACAGGACTTCACACTAATGGACTTGTATCAGTGTGTTAAAGGTCAGAAAACATGTATAGATGGATTTTATTTGGAAATTTCTCCTAATATATTTACATATAAAGCTGCAGAAAATGTATTGCAGCTGCTTGAATGGACGTCAGTTGTAGTTTGTTAAGTGTTTGTTTGCATATTTGAAGCATCAAGAATCATTTCATTTAGTTCTTCCTTTTATTTTGCAGCTTCTTTGACTTAAGAACACTCTACTCATTTAGTTTATATCTGAGATCTGGCAACATGGGGAGGAAACATGAGCTGTAAAATGATCAGGATGTAAACAGTTTATTTAGATGATTTAATCATTGGCTGCCACCATTTGTTAGGCTTTTTAAACTCTTTAAAATCTAAATCTCCTTGAGACCACATGTCATGGGTTATGACCTTGATGTATTTTGAGATTTAGCTTTTTTCGTCCTCAGGTTGTTTCATTTGAAGGATTTTTTGATGCTTTAAGGGGCAGATGCATCCGGTTCATTCGGCAAAACTAAGAAGACAAATATACATTTAATTATCTCGGGAGGTCTCAAGCGGCACCGACCCCCCCAGTGACTGATCTGAAGCCTTTTATTTAAAGATCAAACTCAGAGTGAGTCGACCAAATGTCACTAATCATAACAGGAAGCTGTTAACCGCCACTCTGTCTGAATTCACTCCCTATGGACCGTCTTTCTAACATGACAACATAAACATCGTAAATGGCCACTTTGTATTTCCTGTTCCGATGTTTGTTGCCGTGGCAACAGAATAGCACTAAAAAGGTCTGCATACTATAGAGAGCTATATATTTACCCTCCTCCGTTTATAAGAGTGTGTAAATGTTTCCACCATATGGTGCCCCGAGAACATTCCCAGCATTAAACCAAATGAGTCGTGTCGATGTCACACACACTTTCTGCTAACGATCTCACGCCGTCACATTTCTGTAGATCTGAAAGTGACAGTCGTGCAACACCACACCTGTTGGTGAAGATGATGATGATGATGATGATGATACAGAGGTGTTGATTGACAGCCGATAATAGAGTTTACTTCATCTTTGATTTTATGGCAAATAAGTTTGTCTAACATTGTTTGTGATCTGCTGATGTCACCCTGCTCAGACCTGACATATGAACTAACTGAGAGACGTAACAGACAAAACTGAAACAAAGACTCAAGTTGTTGCAAAGAAACCATTATTTAACTTTTTGTTAAATGTAAATATGCACTGAGTGAAGCATTAAAGGGATAGTTCAAGGCTTTTGAGGTGGGGTTGTATGGGGAACTCTACAGACAGTATAATACATACAGGTAATGTGCCAGCCGTCAGGAAATGTGGGCAGGGGGACGTTTTTCACCCATCACAACACATATCATCAAGCAAAATGTTATACTTCCTGCAATTATAATCCAGGTAATCATATTTCCACATATATTTGTAATTTTTGTTTAAAGCCGTTTTGAAAAGATGAACTCTGATGAGTCGTTTGAACCAGTAGAGGCCGGTTCAGGAGGGAGGGGGCAGCGATGGAGAAGGCCCAGGTCTGGTGTTTGGTCCTGAGTGGTGGAGTCAGGAGGTCGGCATCAGGGGAGCGGAGGCTGGGGGAGGGAGTGTGGTGGTGGAGCAGGTCGGTGAGGGAGGAGGGGCGTGGTTATGGAGGGCTTTATGAGTGAGGAGAGGGACTTTGAACTGGATGTTGGAGCGGGCGGTCTGACAGCAAAGAGAAGCAGTGAACATACTCTAAATATATCAGATATTTAAACTGATAAGTGATTTTTTAAGGTGTCTAAAGTACATTGTACACTGCTGAGCCTCTGTGTCAGTACTCCTGCCTGCTTCTCCAAACTGGGGGCGTGCCAACAGATGTCTACTGTCCTGTACCCCATAAAACCCCACTTAAAAATACAAACTATCCCTTTAATAATAATTCTGTGAATTGTTTGACATATTAAACGTCTAAATATGGTGTATAGACACACACAGGCTGCTGAGTGCATGAAGTCACAGTTTGTTCCACACGGTTCAGAACTCACCACTTCTTTGTGTTTACAGTTCTGCACCGATACGCTCGCTGCTGGTCGCACACACACACATACACACACATACAATGACAAGCAGTAATACACTGACACAGAAAGATGGATGACTGCTCCTCCACATACTCACTTTATATGTGTTTCTGCATGTTCAGACATGAACATGCTCGTGTGTCCTCGTCTCGTTCTCTCGCTCTGTCCCCCCGCCCCCCCTCGCCCTCCCCCCTCCTCTTCCTGTCCAGAGAGTTGGATGGTGATTAGCGTTGGGATTCTGGGACTCTGGCCTCAGTTTTCATTAACAGCCATAAACACAGTTCTGCTGCACCACTGAGACCGACCGCAGGCTCTGTGTGTGCGTGTGTGTGTGTGTGTGTGTGTGTGTGTGTGTACATCTGGGCGAGCTTTGTCGGTGCTTTGATGACAAGAGTGGAGAGAGAGAGGGAGAGAGAGGTGTTGTTTATCATGGCAGTAATTAAGCCCGCCGTTCGGCTTTAATTAAAATATAACAGCAGCACTAAGTATGGACTGGTTCTCTCTCTCTACACACACACACACACACACACACACACACACAGAGAGTGGAGCTGCGCTCAGCACACACACACACACACACACACACACACACACACACACACACACACACACACACACACACACACACACACACACACGAGGTCCTTGAAATATTTGTACTGAATCCAACAGCAGACTCGTGACTCGTCTCCCTGCTCCTCAGACCTGAACCCGAACACATCCACACAGAGTGTTTGTCTCTTCTCCCTCTGATTGGTTCATTATTGGTTCATTTCGACCTGTAATTGGCCGGTTCGCTTCATCATTACAGCGGTGTGTCATCTGTGTGTGTGTTATCAGCAGCACTGATTGATCCCAGGTAATATAAAAGACACTCTAATATGACTTTATGAACACATGAGGCTGTATAATAACGACCACGGAGCTCTGCAGGAGCTGCACCTGCTGTTTCACTTCATGGAGGTGTAGAAGTAGACTGTAAATGCAAAGGTGCAGCCAGTCTGAGGAGACAGACGAGTACAACAACAACAATAGATCAACAAATGATACAAACAAACATTATAGTTTGTGTGGATAGTGAAAAGAGGAAAAATGTGAATATACAACATTAAAAATCTGCAGCCAGAGGCAGGTTGTTCAAACATACTGTAAGGTCTGACTTTAATGTCTGGTTTAATACACAATTAACCAAACAGTAAATCTACATCATGTACATGAGCTGTTATTTGCATTAAAGACTGCAGTAAAATTTGTGCTTTCAGAAAAATGTATATTTGAAAATCTAACTGGGTGAAGTCTACCTGCTGAGGAAAACCATGTGATTTGATCAAAAGCTCCAGAGCAACTACTGTCATGAATGAATGTCTACCCGGCAGAAGCACAGGGGCCCTTCAGTGGCAAAATATGACTCAAATTAACACGTGCTGACCAGAAGAGACTCAAAATGACCACGAGGAGATGCAAAGGGACTGAAAAGAGACACAAAATGACTCCAAAGAGACATAAAATGACCAAAAAGACACAAAATGTCTAAAAAGAGACATACAGTAAATGCAACCAAAAAAGACACAATTACCTCAAAGAGACACAAAATATCTGCAGAGACAGGCAAAACTACGTCAGAGACACAACATGTCTAAAAATAGACATAAATACAACCAAAGAGAGACACAAAATGACACAAAATGACACAAAATGACACAAAATGACTCCAAAGAGACATAAAATGATCAAAAAGAGACATAAAGACAACCAAAAAAAGACACAAAATGACACAAATAGACACAAAATTACACAAAATGACTCCAAAGAGACACAAAAGGTCTAAAAAGAGACACAAAATGACCCCAAGGAGACATAAAATGACCAAAGAGAGACACAAAATGACATAAAATGACCCCAAGGAGACATAAAATGACCAAAAACAGACACAAAATGACACAAAATGACCCCAAGGAGACATAAAATGACCAAAAAGAGACAAAATGACACAAACAGACACAAAACAACCTCAGAGAGACATAAAATGTCTAAAAAGAGACATAAAGACAACCAAAAAAAGAGACTCAAAATGACACAGACACAAAATGACACAAAATGACTCCAAAGAGACATAAAATTACCAAAAAGAGACACAAAATGACACAAATAGTTACAAAACAACCTCAGAGAAACACAAAATGTCTAAAAAGAGACATAAATACAACCAAAAAAAGAGACACAAAATGACACAAAGAGACACAAAACCACAGAGACACAAAATGTCTAAAAAGGACACAAAATGACACAAATAGACACGAAACAACATCAGAGAGACACAAAATGACACAAAGAGACATAAAATGACCAAAAAGAGACACAAAAATGACACGAATAGACACAAAACCTCAGAGAGACACAAAATGTCTAAAAAGGACACAAAATGACACAAATAGACACAAAACAACCTCAGAGAGACACAAAATGTCTAAAAAGGACACAAAATGACACAAATAGACACAAAATGACTCCAAATAGACACAGAATGACACAAATAGACACAAAATGACTCCAAATAGACACAGAATGACACAAATAGACACAAAATGACTCCAAAAAGACACAAAATGACACAAAGAGACACAAAATGTCTAAAAAGAGACACAAAATGACACAAAACGACCCCAAGGAGACATAAAATGACCAAAAAGAGACACAAAACAACCTCAGAGAGACACAAAATGTCTATAAAGAGACATAAATACAACCAAAAAAAGACACAATTACCCCAAAGAGACACAAAATGACCAAAACAACTCCAAAAAGATGCAATTAAAGAGTTAAACCATAAAGTCTGTGTGTCTTGCTCCTGTGTAGCAGAGGAGGAGGAGGAGGAGGAGGAGGAGGAGGAGGAGGAGGAGGAGCTTTTTTACATTTATGTGCCTGCAGACCTGTCGTCTCATAATACGCCCATGACTAATAGACACAAACTGTTTCGTCAATAACAATAAAATATGTAAAAACATCAGAAATCAATCTGAAAAACAGTTATTTACTTTTATATGACATCATTATCAGACATTATTAAGTCCAAACTCCTCTGTGTCATAATCAATACAAACATGTGGTGAGTAATGCATGCTTATTATATGCATGCTTATTATATGTTATATACACATTACACATACCTGCACTGTGTACTTATTCTTTAATCCATCATTATATAATTATACTATGTCATATATATATATATCTACAAATACTTTCATCAGCCTGCAGAGATATAACTGTAAATATCCTGATACATATCATTCATATTCATAGTGTGTCATATTCCATCGTGACGTCGGCCCTAAAAGAGTCTATAGATGCATCTATTTATTATTTAGAGACTTAAAAGACTTTAAATCCTCGAACTGAAGTGAAGTAGAACATGGTGATGTCACTCAGGTCCAGACGGGGGCGGGGCAATTTATCAGTATCGATATCGTGATACAGGACTACTTATAGTCTTCCTGAAACACCACACACACAAGCACAAGCACAGTTTGCCTGAAACTCACTGCTGATAGAAATTTAGTCACATATAATGACAGCAGCCCACATATATAGGCTGGGAGGTGTGTGTGTGTGTGTGTGTGTGTGTGTGTGTGTAACCAGGTGTAGAGTTGTCACTGAAGGAGAAAATTAGTCAGAAAATGACAGCAGTGTACCAGAGTGAGCCAACACACACACTTCAGAAAGTTTGCACCACACACACACACACACACACACACACACACACACACACACACACACACAGAGGAACACTTTAAGCTATTTCCACTGCAGTGCAGCTTCAGTGGCTTCATGATTTATAATTATATAGATACAAAAATATCCTCGCTGTCTTCTCTCCCTGTCTTTTCTCTACACGTCTCTGTCGTCAGGTCATCTTTTGACCTTTGACCCCTTCACACACACATGTAAACAGAAACACAGAGGCCGAGCCAGCGTCACGTCTGATATCAGCACTTGTTTATTGTAATAAAAACCTCTGAATACAAAGTACATTCACAGGTAGAGCAGCGGGTCACTGAGCCGCTCTGTTTGACTCCTACAGCAAACCAGTGGTGACTACAAATATTCAAAGTCATACACCATTTTACAACTTTATATCCCATAAACATACTGGTATAGTTCAGAATAAACACACTTACATACAAATAGTCCAGGCTTAGATTACTCATCTGTTACTAAGCTGTCGCACTAACCAACCACCTGAGTCCTACACAGGTTTATTTACTGGGAAATACAAGAGAGCAGAGACCTGGCTGACTGACAGGTTCGAGACAGCTTCAGTCTTTACAGGTCTGATTGACGGGTCAGATTTTAACTGTCAGTTAAACCATCATCAACTCCATGAAAAACAAACGACTGTGTCTTTAACATTTGGAACGTCTGTCTTTGAGAGAAGCAGAGGAGGAAGAGGGGGATGAAGATGGAGAGGATTTGGTTTAAATATGAAGTAGCAGCAGCTAGCTACGTCGCTAGCTAGATAGCTAAATAGATAGACAGGTGTGTCCTTCAATCCTTCCTTCTTAATTAATCTAAACAGTTTATTGTAGTTAATTATGATAATAATATAGTGCCTCTTGTATAGTTATATATACCTGTAACAGTTTCAGGAGCTTAGCACAAAGACTGGAGGTAAAGGGAAACTGCTGGCCTAGTTTTTACATTCGATGTAGCTAGCAGGCTAACACAGGCTAAAATGAAGCTAGGTTAACACATCTAACACAACAGGTCTGTTAGCTGGGTTTGCCTCTTCTGAGATGCCTCTAACAATCACAATAATCCACACACGTTAATTGTGTTGTTACAAAAATGAATTACCAAATTTTGGGGATTTCTGAGAGTCAATGTTGCACGAGATGTTTGCGTAAATAAAGCCACGCCTACAGGAATTTGACCATCAATGAAAAGGTATTAAACCTCAAACAAACACTTTTTTTGTGCCGTTAAAAATACCAAATGTAAATGATGACTGGATGAAAAATCAGGGTTTAGAACGTAACTCCTTTGTAGAGGCACTGAAACAGCTCATAAACACATTTAGAGGCTGACGAATTATTGATTATACTCGTTGTGTTGCAGCTTGTTTAACTCAGGACGGATAAAATTACTTTGTCTAAACATTTCTGACTTGCTTTGGCATTTTAATTTTCTTGCACTCCCCATCTCACAGATGTAAAAAGAAAAGCAAAGCAGCAAAAACACTGACACTTCTGGCCTGAGACAATTCCTTCAGAATAAAAGCACCAGCGACTACGCTTTGAATTATCTCAATATAACAATACTTTTTTAATGAAGAAGGCTTCTTTACTTAACTCTATTGTGATAGAATTTTATTCAACTTTATTATAACAGTATACTGTTATAATAAAGTTAAACAAAGTATAATTTTACTTTATTATAACAGTACTTTATTTAACTTTGTTATAATAGCATACTATCATAACAAAGTAAAATAAAGTATACTCTATTTACCTTATTTTAGTAACAGTACTTTATTTAACTCTATTACAACAGTATTTAACTTTATTATAATTGTATACCATTTTAATTAAGTTAAATAAAGCATATTTTACTTACCTTTACTGTAACAGCACTTTGACCTAATTATAAGAGTACTCTATTTAACTTTATTGTAACAGTATACTGTTAAAATTAAGCTTCATTAAGTTTATTTTATTGTTACAGTATAATAAAGTTAATACACATTATATATAGTTAAGTTAAATAAAGTATACTTTGTTTACCTTTACTGTAACAGTACTTTATTTAACTATATTATGAGTATACTGTTTTAATAAAGTTAAACAAAGTATATTTTATTTAATTCTATTATAACAGTACTTTATCTGAATTAATTAAGACAGTACTTTATGTAATTTCTTTTTCATCCACACTGTATTTATCTGTATTGTTTATTATAATAAAGTTAAATTAAGTATACTGTATTCACCTTTATTGTCACAGTCCTTTTAATAACTTTAGCAGACTATAACAGTACTTTATTTAACTTTATTGTAGCAGTAATATCTTAGTGGTTTAGTATTGTATTAGTCTACAATAGTTTAGGCGGGATTTCAAAATACTGAGACACATATCATGTATCATGATATAGTCTAAAAATATTGATATATTATTAATAGACCATATTGCCCAGCCCTGAACCTATTATATGAATAATGTGCTTCAATTTGGTATTTAAACAGTTTTGACCCTGAACTTGTCAGCGCCCTCTAGTGGACAAACAATGTACTAAAAATACTGTTTGTACTACTGTAAACACGTCTTTGGCTTTTCTGACATTTCCTATTTCTTTCTTGTACTTTAACACAAACACTGACACATCTGTGAGTGTCGGCTCTTATATTCCTTCAGTTGTGATGAAGCTAAGCTAACTGTTTCCCCCTGCCTCTAGTCTTTGTGCTAAGCTAGGCTAAACAAGTCCTAAACACACAGAGATTAAACTGATCCATAGTTTCGTCTGATTCTGGTGATAATGACGAGAGGATTTCCCAAAAGTTGGACTCCCTTAACTTTGGCCAAAAGTCTTAATGAAGTAGGGATGAATAAATGAGAGGAGACGATGGGGAGCAAAAAGATTTCCACAACAGTTCCTGTCAGTTCCTACCAGAGTTTCTACTGGCCGGTGAGAGGAGATGGGTCAGCTGATTATCTGCCGTTCACCCTGTCCTCCGAACCCTGACTGTCAATCATCAACTACAGGCACCAGGGCTACCAAAAAGTTCAAACAAAACAAAAAAGTCTGAAAAGGGATTAACTGGCCCATAAAATGTGACACTGTGAAAACAAAGAGGAACTACAGTTCACTGCAAAAACAGCTGGAAAAAGAGCAACAAGAGCAAAAACCCATGGAAGATGGAGAGCCGATAATCCACTGCGATCGTGACGGGTCCACTTAGGCTTCAGTTAAATCCACACAGAGAACAGCGCAGCGTCGACAAAAAAGTACAAATCCACCTCCCAAAAAAATGGCCTACCGGAGACGAGAAGACCCCAGAAGAACCAAACACGATTAATTCCTTGTTTTTGGGGACATTTTCTCCAACAAAAAATGTTTTTCTTTCATCTGTTTTTTTGTGATTCGATTCTCCTCGACGGAAACTTGTACCAAGAATGTGCAACATGAAGCAAAAAAAGCAGTTCACGACCACAGGCAAGGAGGGAAGGGAAGAGAAAAAATCCTCAGAACTGCAGCAGAGGGAAAAAAGCTTGAGGACTTAATCTGTTTTCTTTTTGTAAATTGGAGGAGGAAAAAAAAAAGCTTTAGATGCTCTTTGTGTCTTTAGTTTTGTCTTAAGGCAGTCTTTTTTGTCCGGCCCCTCTCTCCGGCTCGGTGCTCGACGACGCTCCACCTACAAGAGGATAGATACGAACGTCTTACACCTCAGGTATCGCAACGCAGAAATACATTCCATGCAAAATGTCTCATCAATGAGGAAAAAAGAAAATGTCAATAAAAATAGGGTTAATTGAAAGCTGGCTGGAGGAAAAAAATAATGCTTTAAAAAGAAGCTAATCAAAAAAATGTAGGAGCGGTTTGCAGAGCCACAATAACGCAAAATGAAGATCAGATTTAAAAAATGTACAAACAGTTGAACTGCGTATAAACTCACAGTCACAGTTAAATGCAGCACTTATCATATTTACCCTGTTTTACTTAGCAGACAGAATAAAGACCAGATCAATACACATCTCTGGGAAGATTTTTTTGCCGTTACTCAAGTGATAGAAAAACATGAAATGATCAAACTGGATGCAACACTCAAAAAAATTTGCTGAAATGAGCACAAACTCTGAAACACAGACCAAACTCTTCCTAATACTCCTCATACTGTGCCACTACTCAGTCTGAACTGCCAGTGCTTCTTATACTGGTAAAATTAAACTGTCAAAGTTACAACCAGAACTCCAGAATAAATGTTGGCATTGTTCATTTCTGCAGATGATGGATACGTTTCATTTGCATGTTATGTTGTGGATACTTTGAAACTTTTCATTTCAACAACGCTGTGGTTAATGTGTGGTGAGATTTAGGCGGAAAAACCATTTGGTTATGGTTTGGAAAAGATCATGTTTTGGCTTTGGTTCAATCTCAGCTGAAAAGCAGCAATGTCTCTGCAAAACACAACTCCTTCTTGTGGCTCTATCCCCACTGAAATCCCAGTGACTGGTCGCTATAAAACACCCACATTTGGAGTCTAAAACGTTGCTAGAAGACGCAGCAATGACTCGTTCAGTTACAGTTTGGCTGCTTCTTGGTCTTGAACAGTGGTCCTCAGCTTGGCTTTAGCTTTGACCTGGGCTGGTTGCACAAAACACCTTAAGTTTGTTCCTTAAGTATGACACTTGAAAACCTCCCCAGTAACTGACTGGAAAGATCCCACTGCATAAAACCACAGAGCGATCATTAACTGTAAAGGTACTGGAAGAGCGCAGCTTTGGAAAGTTGAGTGAACCAACTCCAGACGATTTATAGCACAAAATCATCTGCTCATCGTTAAGCGTGTCCTCCAGGTTCTCCTCTTCTCGGGAGGCCTTTTTTTTCTCACTTATGTTGCGGTTAAGATGGAGTCAGAGAAACTCAAGACTTTTTGTCTTTACTTTGGTTACTGAGGTCCAACAGTTGTACAAACTTTAAGCAGTTTCTTAAGAAGAAGATCCAGATAAGAAGAAAACCTTAAATCATTAAGTAAACATTTTAAGGAAAGCTTAAGGAGAAGACATAAGGATGTTTTGTGCAACTGATTTTATCTTAAGGAAACCTTAACTCTGACTTTAAGGAAAATCTTAACATAAGGTGCTTTGTGCAACTGGCCCCTGGATACAGCATTGAAGGCAGGCCCCCATTCATTCCTATGAAAACTGCTCAGTGGCGCATGGATCAAAAAAGCTTAGCAGAGCAGCTAACTTCCAGTTTAGCGTTTCGCTAACTTAAGTGAGGATAAAATTAAAATCTATGGGAAAAAGGTCTTTTTGGGCTGCAAGGCATAACGTGATGGACTCGGACAGACTAGTTCCATTTTTGACAACTATGAAAAATTGGGTTCATAGCCTGGTGCTCTTCCTGGGGCCTGGGGTCTCATTTATAAAACAATGCGTAGGATCCATACTCAAAAATGTACGAACGGACAAAAGCCAAAAATGCCATGCAACGAAAAATATTCAATAATTTCTACAATCAGGCTTCCACCTTTCTCCAAAATGTTCTTAAGCATGGCTCAAAGTTTCTCCCATCAAGTCACAACTTTCACTTTTCTCTTTTGGGCCTCATTTTGTGCGTACCCAATGTTTACAAATGAGACCCCTGGTCTTACCTAGATGACGCCATTCACCATCCTCTCCACCTCCAGGAGACAAAGTCAGCTCCTGCACTACGACACTTTAGAAATGTTGATTTGATACATATGAAACATACAGATGTATTTGTGGTTTGCAGAAACGCACAAAGCCAACATTTTGTTCTGGCGCCTGGACTTCAAAATTAAAACTCTAATGTGCCTGTAGTACTGACCCTGCATTAGGTCAGAATAATTCATTTCCATGATGCATCCCCGACATGATTACTGTCATTGTTCAGTTGTTAGAGCTGTTTAGATTTCTGCTTTTACTGTGAATGTGAGGTTTAAACGTGCTCTAACAGTCCAGTGGTTTGTTTTTGATTCTGACCTTTTAGAGTTAAACTTCATCTTCACGATAAAAGTCCACATGATTGTTTTATTCTGACCTGTCAACTCCACAGTAAATGTCCAGTAAATTGTTTTCCAATGACTGGACCACAGCTGAATGACTAATGCAGCACCATTATGAGGATTTGTGAAGGTGTGTTCGGGCTGAATGTTAAGTGTATTTTAGAGACGAGTGAATATAAAGTCAGAGCCGTCACAGAGACACAGCTACCTGCAGCTGATCACCTGCACAGTCGAGGTGTTTTATTGGCTGTTTGGGGCGAATAAAGCCAGACAGCAAAGATTCACAGCAGAGTCTGACAGTACTCACATGGAGCAGAGGTATAAATACTCTCATTAAATACTCTGTTATGAATCAAGAGGCAGAGCAGCCTGGAGGTACGCACACACTCACTGTCAGCCGTCAGCTGGTCGGCCGCAGCGTGTCATGACCTTGCATTTAGTTCATGCGTGTGTGTGAGGTCGCATTTTAACTCGGGGAAAGTGGAACGTTTAATGTGCACACACACACACACACACACACACACACACACATACAGACAGAGGTGCTGCTGCAGTTTTCCAGGATTACAGTCCTCATGTAATCCTTTCCTCCTTTCCTTACTCTAGTCTTTCCCTCCTTTGTCCCTACTTCCTGTCCTACGTCCCTCCCTTTGTCTCCTTCTGGTTTCCTCCTAACCTCCTTTATTCCTCTCCTATTTCCTGCTTTACCTTCCTTGCTTTCCGCCCTCTCTTCTTTACTTTTATAATTTCTCCTCTGTCATCCTCCTCCTGGCTTCACTTCTCTCCTTTCCCTTTTCCACCTCTTCAATTCTACCCTCCTCACCCTCCTCCCTCCTCCCTTCTCCCCCTCCTCCTCCTGCCTCCCATCACGGCAGCATCTGTTCATAATGAAACACACAGTTGGACGTCGTAGTCGTTTAGCGCCTCCTCCACGCTACCTGCTCCAGAGGTTACCTCCCGCTGGGCGCGTTTGTTACACATCATCAGCACCTCCCCGCGACCTTCCCTCCCTCCTCCCTGCCACCTCCCTCCTCCTCCAGATGTCATTGATCTGGGAAGTGGGTCACAACAGCGCTGAATCAAAGCCAGGTTACACAAGGCTCCGAGGCAGATACTGTATGTAATTTTAACGTGGGTTAATGTTGAGTTGGGGGGGTGGGGGGAGAAAGAGAAATGTGACGGCTGATGTTTTGGAGCGTTCGCAGGTTGTGATCACAGAGTCTACAGCCTGCAGACCTGACAGATGCTGAAGGTGCAGAGGGTGAAGATCTTGGCCTGAACGCCTCGTGGATCTGTAAATAGGACTGCTAATTTGGAAGAAGTAGAAAATGCATTTGGAGTATTTTCTTTTTGCAGCTACAATGAATTTATAATGCAGCAGGAGCACGAGGGGAAGGCACTTTAACTCTAATATGTGATCAATGAAATCATGTAACTCATGATGCATTTAAGAAATCGCTTTTTAAAGAAGACATACAACATATCTGACAAAAGATGTACTGCATTCAACACAAGACATCAAATTTACACAAACATACTGAAATAGCGCATGAAAATGCTTCACAAAAACTAATCTCTGTGAGACCAGCTAGTTTCCAATCTTACCAATTTATGTTTTGATCAAAGTCAGAGAAATATATTCAATATTGTATTGGAGATCCAAAACTATCCAAAGATACCAAATATGTGAGGCAAATGTTTGGGCAAAATGATGCACAAGACATGACAATATTTCCATCAGATGCAACAGCGAAGTCTTAAAAACATGGAGTCTTGCGTCTGAATATTTTACTGAACATAATAAAGGTTCAATGAAGAGTTGGACCAAGCTGATTGACGTATCAACACTTCATTCCTTCCTTTGAATTAGCACCCTACGAATGACGTCACGTACCTAACATAAAGTCAAGGAGGTTTGGTTGAGCAAGTTACTGTGGTTAGATTTGATGATCACTAAAACTAGGTGAACATATCGATATTGGTATTGGTGATCGGCCAAATGAGTTGTTACAAACACCGTGCATCCCTAAAAGAGACCTCTGTGAATGATCCAGCTCCCAGTCAAAACCTCCTGAACAATGAACCATGAAGGAATTCTAACCAGGAGAAGTTTAAACTTGAAATCAGCAAACCTCACATTAGATGCCTCTAAATGTTACAAACTCATCCTTTCACTAAAACAAAGTTGCTTATGGGAACATTTAATGTGAAAATTGAGGTTGAGGAAATGAAATTATATTAATAAAATGCAGTTGCCTGGAGCTGGAGGTTCTTGATAGTAATAAAAACACTGAAAACTCAAGTCTCACTTCCAGTCTTACACCATTTATATTTTTATGAAGCGTGTCTCCACACAGAAAGTCAATTTTGGATGATTCTGCAAAATCTAGCTCAGTGTTTATTTTTGTTAGAATTATCTCTTCCTACGATGTGTGAGAGGATGGCTGAGGTTAGGGAAAGATCGTGGTTATGGTTGGTGCTGATGATGCTTAACAAGGTTAGAGAAGGAGGCTTGTGACTAGAGGGTTGCCGGTTCAAACCCCAGGCTGGCGGGATGAGTCACAGTGAGGAAAGTGAAAGAGCAGCACTTGTTCTCCCTCATTAGCACCACTGAAGTGCCCTTGAGCAAAGGCCCGGACCCTCACTCTGCTCCAGTGGAGCCGCTCAGGGGCCATCACATCACACTGGGAAAAATGGATGCACTGTACACACACACACATACACACATCCGTCATCCTGGCCTCCACATAGACTCCTTTAGTTTCAAGTTGTCCTTGGTTTGGAGTGGCCCTCCAATCAGAGAACTACGAGGGGTCGTGGGAGATAATTCCACTGTAGAACAAGATGTCATTTGCGGCCATTAAACGTAATCAAAAGCTGACAAAAGAGCAGGAAGCACATGTAAAGAAAGTACGGCGGTGAACTTGAAGAACACTCACAACTTCCTACTTAAACACGCACCTGCATTAACACTGAACCTCAACGCTGGAGATAAATCGTTGGCTGCAGAATATGAAAATAAAGGTCATGGCAAAACTTAACGATTTCCAGCAGCCTGATTACTTTTCCAAAGTGATAAATTCATTCCTGTACTTGAATTTATGTCTTCACTTTTTCATATTTTAACTCTGCAACGGCAGGTTTGTGGACCTGAAGCGAAAGAAGAAACACTGTCGTCAAGTTTTTAAAGTCGAGACACTTAATAAACTGAATCAAAGAGGAAAACAAACACCAAGGTTTTGCTCATAGAGAGAGGTTAAAGAGCCTTAAGTCCACCAGCGTGTTCAAAGAGCTGCTTAAAAAACATTTAAAACACTTCCAAGCATTTAAACATCAGCCTTCCTCTGAGAACAAAGCTTCAAACAGAGCGCATTCAAACCGCCACTAAAGGTTGTTCAACCCTCGGATTTTGTTTTCTTTCTTTAACTTTGGGTTGTTCACCAGGAGGACGGGACAAGGACAAACAGCTGTCCACTGGAGGGACGAAATATAATTAAAAAGATTCCTCGCATGACTCAGAGAAGTCGAACAAAAAGAGCAAAGCCAAAGCTCAGATGTTTCAGTTAGATATTATTAAACAGTTTGGTCTTCGCACAGTTAATCAGAAATTAGTTTCTTAACACAGACAAAAACATCACTTTTCTCTTGTTCTCTTTATTTTGCCAAACATATTGACCAGTATCTAAATCCCATCCTACAGGGCTCTGATAAATACTGTGAAAATGATAAATATGTGTTTCTCCTTCAAGGACGCCTCACAATTATGTTTTGTACCCGGAGCTGTTTCATATGCAGCCTGTGCACGCCTCTGTTTGTTGTGCCTTTTTCTTTGTTTTCTTTTGCAGATTAAGAGAAAGTTTCTGACTCTCAGCAGAGGAGGTCGGAGGTCAGCGCGGAGCTGGAGCAGGCAGCAGTTCAGCGCCGCGCTCCTGCTCACCCAGACAAGGACTGCTGGCGGCTGACATTTGCTCCACAGGGGGCCGAAGCCGAATTTATGCTTTGCTTTCGAGGTTTTCCACTTGTGTGTGTCACAGTTTGAAATGAAAACTACGGGGAGAGTAAACCCCCACAGATTCATACTGCGGCCCAGGATCAAACCACTGCAAAACATTACCTCTGAACATTAAAAACGTGGTCGTTGCAATTCAGGGTTTTGCAGAATCATCTGACATTTAAGTTTTGTCTGCTCAGAGGAACACTGTATGTGTAATATGAGAAAACAAAAGGTCCCTGAACTGACCCTCTTTACAGATTTTAACTGTATGACACAGTCGTCACCATCATCAGATGTCTCCTGTAGATAAGCTCAGTACATTTAGATGACTTCATCCACAGCACCTTTGGGAGCACTCATCAGGGTTTACGCCAGACGTTTTCTTTTGACAGACAATATGACCATCGCCAAACCCATTATCCAGTTTGGCTCACCGTGGTGAAGTGAAGTGTATCTCTGGTCTGACCTTCGAGGAGACCAGTGCTAAATTATAGGTCTTCCTGCAGAACATGATCCGTGATGATGTCACCGTACTACACCGAGCACGCTGAAAGGCAGGGATGCACTCTGTACAGCTGTGGAATTAAAATGCTAAAATTCGGTGTCCATAATAAAAGTTTATATTTAAGTTGTCTTGGCAACATATCTTATGGGTCTCACAATATTAGGTTATATGATATGCTATACTTGAATTTATTGATTTAATTTGGCATATTTCCCACCAGACATTTTGGTGCCTGATATTTTCGTTTGCCGGACGACTATGCTTGATACCATCCAAAAGCTGACATTCACCGGCTAACGTTACCCTACAACTCATCCATCTTGGCTTAAAACTTTAAAGGGATAGTTCGACATTTTGGAAAGTACGCTTATTTACTAATATGTAATTAAATAGAAGGCTACTGCCAGCAGCTAATTAGCTTAGCTTCTCACAGAAACTGGATACAGGAGGAAACAGCAAGCCCTGCTTCGTCTAACGGCAACAAAATTCAAAGATTTCAAATGAACATACCTCATTACTTTAACCAATAATTAATGTGAAGTGTAAAAGCAATAATGATTTTGCTGGGATGTATAACTTCCAGCACGTTCTCATCCCAAGTCGTCACTTATCACCAACATGCTAGGTACCGGCCATCAAATGGTGATCGTGGTCTAATTGACCTGGACGATGACACACTGGACTGGCTGAAAGTCTAAGGATATACGTCAGAGAGAGAGAGATGTGCTGGGTATCCTCCCGATCTGCTGTTGACGTTCAGGACACCACAACCAACGCTGTGACGTCAGCAAAAGCAAGTGGTTGATTTAGAAAAAGCATCATGGTTTGGTTCTACATTCAAACGGGAAGCAAACACCTGGCTACCAGGTGAAAGTCCTGGGTTTGTTGGACCCATCCACCACCTGCACCATATATATTGTACCTGCTCTATCTACTTTCCAGCTCCTTATATTACGTCGTCACCAGCAGCATTTTGACCTGACACCGTCCTGTAGCGCATCATACCACCGCAACAGGTGCCATCTGGCCAACCAATGGCGTATCAGAACATTACTTGTGGTTACGTCCAGCCGCATTATAAACTTAACTACAAAAGGTGGCTTTTGGCTTCAGGTGTCTGATGCCAAAATCACTGACAAGGCGGTGGTATCCAACGCCTTCCAAATTAGAACGGGCTATAACTTTTGTGAGTCTCTGCTGGCAACTAAATAGAGCCAAGAAATAGTCTGGTGCATAACCCCCAAAAATGGCACACTTACGTTTTTGTATGGATTAAACAAATGTAGTGTTAATTAATGATCTTTATAGATGACAATAGGTGGATTTTGTTATATTTGGGCAGTGCTGTGTTTCCCCCTCAAGAGCAACTGGAGATGGGTTTCTTGTTCTGCCTTAAAAGAGAGCATGTCTGAACCTTTGTCGCTATAATGTGACTGAATGTACTGTACCCATGTTTCAGGAAAATCTCAACAGAGAAGCATAAATCCACCTTGAGGCTTTGTTTCAGTCTGCCCTCTTAAAAGTTCTTTCTGCCTGGAGCTGTTCTTGTTTCTGCGCTGCCCTTCAATCAGAGAACTACGCTGGGTCATGATAAAATAAATGCACTACAGATTAAAATGCCACTTGTGACCTTTAAACATCATCAAAAGCTGACAGAGGAGCAGAAGTCACATGTAAAGAAAGTCAGGTATGGACTGAAGCAGGAAATAAACCTGCAGGATGTCAGGACACGTGTCACAAAATCTGCTGTCAAAAACAGTCTTCTGGAAGAAATAGAAAAAAAAAACCCACAAACTGCCAGTCAAAAAAATCCGGCTCCTCTGAGTTCAGGGGCTGATGTGGGGCAGAAATGGGCTTTGATGGAGCCCTGCTGAAGAGAAAACAACAACCCTGAGGCGATATGTAAAGTGGAGAAAACTCGTCGCCCGCCGTCCCACCGGCCGTTTAGGTTTGATCAACTGATTTAGTGCTCGATCACACTCTGAATTATGAGTCTGGAGGCATCTGGGGGGAACGGAGGGCTTAATTAAACTCAACACTGACGAAAGAGACCTAAATAATGTCAGCAATACTGAGACGGATAGAGAGATAGATGGGAAGTATAGCATCTTTCTGGGTGTTCAGACGCTTTTAAATAGCTTGCAAAATATGATTAGTATATCTTAACAACATGCCTCAGAGGCCAGACCGGACTCTGACAAAGAGAGACTCAACACACTCTTTGGGGAAACCAAACCACTCGATCAGGGTCTCAAAGACAAATCTGTTTGTCTGCAAACTCTTTGGGTTAATAAAGGACTTGACGTTACATCTGTATGTTATTACACAGCATATATGTTGAGAAAGTTTCAACTACGCTGTGGTTACTGTGAGGTTAGATCTAGGCACAAAATCCATTTGGTTCTGGTTGGAAAAGAGCATGTGTAGGCTTAACATACAGGATTTTGGTGGCACGCTCATGGCTGGAAATGCATAGCCATGACTCCCTAAAAAACAACAGGTTTTGTTGTCTGTTGGTCTTAAACAGTGGTCTGAAGGTTGGCAGGCGTCTCACCTGAGAGTCACACCTTCCGATGACACAATCAGCTCATATACAACGTCAGTTCAGAAACGTTGATATGATATGAAACGTGCAGTATAAAATACTGGCGGTTTGCAGAAATGTAAAATGCCAAAATTTTCCTCTGCGCCCTTAGCTGACTTGGTTCAATTCAAACAGCAATACTAAGAAGAAGAACTACCTGTTCAAATTGTTTGGCATAAATGAAAGATATAGTATGATACCATCGGCATAGAGGCTGATTTTAGAGCTTTGGTGTCAAGCTGTTGCCCCTGTAAGCCCTTTCAGAAGTGATGTATTTAGCCATGTTGAAAAAGCAATGACTGAAAGTTTCCATAGATATTTTTTTAAATCTGTTTTCCACCTTCCAATAACTAACCCTAACATCTTTAAAGCCTGAATGGTTGAATGCTGGATACTGAAAAGGTTGATTTTGACTGGAGTATCATTTTAGGATTGGCTTAGAGGCGATCTCCAAGTCAGATTTATGGTCAAATTTAAATTTCCCGCTGAGCTTCAGAGTCTGCAGTTTGTAGTTTTCATGTTTTAATGCCAAATTAATATTGTAGAAGACAATACAAAATGATGAAGTAGGTAAACTGATGAATGATAGACTTGGATGAATGCACAGCCCAGTCTCCAGAAGAAACGTTGCCGTTGTACGTTTCTGCGAACCACGGCTATGTTACACTTGTACAAATCATATTGACGTTTCTACAGTGACGTAGTATATGAGCTGACTTTGTCAACAGGAGGTGGAGGGGATGGTGGATGGTGTGACACCAAGGTGAGACACCTGCCAAGCTGCAGACCAATGTTAGAGACCTACTAGCAACAAAACCGGCTCATTTTTAGCAACTCATTGCTGCCTGTTATGGTGCCATGCAAGACATCGCTGTGTTTTCAGCTGGGACAGGGCCCCACAAAACTGAGCTTATTAAACCAAAACATGATCTTTTCCTAACCGTAACCCAGGGGTCAGCAACCTTAAGTACCAAAAGAGCCATTTTTGACCAAAAATAATTTTAAAAAAAAACTGCCTGGAGCCACAAAACATATTCAAGCCTTATTGTAACACTGCATATTAAGTCTAAATTAGATTATCAACATGAAAATGGTTTAAATGAACATATGTATGTTATAAAACCACAAGATGGCTCCTCTGCAGTGGGCTATTTATTTGGTACTGTATATTATATATATCTATATTATAGTATAGTATTTGGTGCTTTAACTTTGCAGTGTTGGCAGTGAAAGCAAAATAATCTGTCCACTCTATTAAATATTGTGTTATCCTCTGAGACTTTTACAGATTTGGAATCCATGGCTAGCCTGGATAGGGAAGCTCAAGACGAGCCACCACTGTTGAGGTTTGGCAATGAATAAATAAAATAACCGTTACAGCTACAGAGAGTCACTGGAGAGGGGTCAAAGAGTCGCAGGTTTCCTACCCCTGACTTAACCAAATGGTTTTTGTGCCTAAGCCTAGCCACGTGGTAACCACAGTGTTGGTGAAACACAGTCACAGAAATGTATCTGCTACATAATAACGTACAAATATAACATATCTGTGGTTTATAGAAACGTGTAATGCCAACATTTATGCTGGCGACTGGGTTGAGAATACATATTCTCTGGGTTGTTGGGTTTTGCATCAGGTCTTGAGCACTTTATTTGACTAATGTTTTGGTCACAAGGTAAAATAGAAGAGAAGTGGTGAGGTTTCATGCATTTTGTATTCTAAATACAAGTCATCATCATCTTAACTTGGACGAATTCTGAGCATGATCCTGATATTTAAGCTGGTTGACAACAAAAATCTCAACAGAGACGAGCGCATCTTTAAAATCAGGCGTCTCAAAGTCAGATGAATTCTTCACAGCCAGTCTTCCAGTGTGCCTGAGGCTTTCTCAGGACTTCAGATGGAGAGGGAGCTGACATAAAGACCCCTTTTAACACAACCTAAACACAGGCTGAGGAGCTCTGCGTCAGTCTACAGATTCTCCAGTCGCCGAGTCTCCAGCAGCTGCACATAATAGAGCATATAAAAAGGCGGGGAGGCCTCTGTGGCATTTTTACCTGCATGAAAGTGTTGTCTGGCTGCATAAAAGAGAAATTTCAGTGCTAAGTAAAAGTCGCAGTGTGGCTCGACACCTCTCTCTGTCTGTCAGGCCTGTGATAATGTAATGGTCGCTGTCCAGCAGTGCGCTCTATTCACAGCTTAAGGCTTCCCTTTCACACTGTCCACAATAGAATAAACACAGTGCCGCATGTGGAGCCTGCTGACTGTTTGAGTGGATTGTCCTCTTTAAACTGTCCTTTTGTCCTGCGCTGCGTGTACTGTACTGCTGGGGTTGTCTGCTAGTTTAGTAAGTGGTTAAATTTGTAAGAACTACTGATTTTTCTCCCCCAGGCAGCTGGTGTGCTACAAAAATCCACTTACACAGACTTGAGCCTTCAAAACTTTAAAACATGTTTTTGGTTCCAAAATGTGGAAAATTAGACACAGGAGACAAACACTGACATGACAGGAACATACGATACGACACAACTTTACTGCCAGTGTGTACTGAAACCCATTCTCATCCTCAGACATCTCTGTTCAAGGAGTTCACACACAAATTAGACATACATTCACACAAACAGCACATACCCATCAAAACACACCCAAGAGTCATGACCATGGACATCACATAACATCGTCAGATTCAGATCTTAATTAGCAGCACACTAATTTTGGTTTAACAACAGGACAAACTGATGCATGAACACACTGTTCAGCCTGTCATATTCAAATCTAGGGACTCTGAATCGCCTGTGGGAGGCAAAGTACATGGACATAATGTATATAATGTACAGGGTTCAACAAGTCTGTCAACTTAAACAGAAAAATATGTCATCTGAGCATTTTCTAATCTGCAAATATTATCAGGCAACTCATCCTCACTGTGACCTCGTCACATGTCCACATTTGGTCATGGACTTTCCACGTCCACATATGACGTCCAAGGTACCCTGGGTGTGTTGGTTGTTGACGTTCTGGGACGCCGTGTCAACTTCAGCCTGTTACATGCATTGTCTGTTTTCAAAATACATTTCTGTTTTCACAGGAAATGTACAGTTTGCATACAGTCTCTTTCAAAATAAAAGCACTATGTCGGTTCAACACTGCGAGTTTAGGAAAAAAGAACAGAGCCTTTCTAAACTCTGACAAAGGACCAAATATTTACATGAACCTCTCCCAGTCTTCCACCACTATTGTTAAGGTTTGATGTGGTTTTGGTGACTACACTGCTTTCAGTGGCGTGGTGGAGTCTATACACAGATATATATATACAGGGTTTATCCACCTCCTCTTCTGGCCATTTACAGTATAACCACCCATCGGCCTCAAAGCCACTGGAATATCAGAGAGTATACCCGCTTCCTCCTCAGTAACCTACCCATCTACCTAGTAGTGCACCGCCTCATCAACTACCTCTACACCACTGACTACTTGGACAAATGTAGGGACATGTTTTGGTCATGATTTAAAGAAACCAACATCACCAGGCGGTAGGAGACCAGATGCAAACAACACGTCACATTTGACTCACAAAAAAGAAATGTGACTTCCAGGTGTTCGTGAAAACATGTACGGTGCTGACTTTTGTTGAATGTCACCTTCCTGTTTCTGCTTCCTCTTTCACTGTTTAACTGTTCATGAGACAAAGACAGGAACAAAGAGGACCTGATTCAGATGAAGGAGAAATTGTCTTTAAATAGTGAAAAGGTTCACACTGTTCCTCAATAGAAAGACAGTCTGTTTCCACTCTAACATGGCTGTCAGTGGTGATGAAATATTTTGACTAAAGTTTAGAATCTGAGCAGGCTGAAGTCGATTTTTGAGATTGGGATACTTGTACACCGTGTGCCACCATTAAGTAAATCACAGGACTACTTTTTATTATATGCAGCATTTTTCCAGTACAGTTGTGTTTGATTTCTTACACCCCTTTACCACCCATTTTAGCATGTATACGCAGGTTTTTCTAAAACACGGGTAAACCTGCTAAGAACAGGCAGTAGACTCCTTTCCCATTGCCAGCACACTAGAGCTGTGTACACGGCTCTGCAGTCGACGAGTATGTCTTTCTGTATGTTTTATGTGTCCCCTTTGACTCCATACACAGGCTAGAAAACAGGTTAGTAAACTACAGAAAGCAGCATGAAGGCCAGTGAAGACTTTACAGTGGTTACTTCCTTTTATATATCTCTGACTTACTCAGCCTCTCTTTCAGACTCAGTGCAGACGTTTGAGCGCTGCTCAGGCAAAATGGATGGTAGTTTGTGGTGGCGCATTATTGCATCTCACAGGTAAGAGGGCTAAAATTAGTGCGTTCACCCAGATGTGTGTTTCCATCGATGCCGATCAGAGCTGGAGCCAATAAATACCAGAGGACTACTGCAAAGTCATTGGATGTGGGCGTGATTGCCGAATGTTACCTTTCGCAAGTTTTTCATTCATTCATTCATTCATTCATTCATACAAATTATTAATTCATTCATTCACACAGGTTATTAATTTGTTCCGACACACGTTATTAATCCATTCATACAAGTTATTCATTCATACATATACAAAAATTATTTATTCATTCATATAAGTTTTTAATTTGTAAATACAAGTTATTCATTCATTCATATGTACAAGTTTTTCATTTGTTCATACATACATTTAAAATCTGTCCACAGAAGTGTAACATGAATCAGGCCTAATGTCTACTGGAAGTTAAAGAGCAGTAATATCTATAAATCTGGGGCCAGATTTGGCCCACGACAGGGTGCCAGGTGGGCCTCCAATTATTTTATAATTCATGATAAATATAAATTGAAGGCATATTTGTTTTATNAGCAGTAATATCTATAAATCTGGGGCCAGATTTGGCCCACGACAGGGTGCCAGGTGGGCCTCCAATTATTTTATAATTCATGATAAACATAAATTGAAGGCATATTTGTTTTATTTTGATTTTAATGTAAATTAGGTGTCAGAGCACTAAAAAAGCATTCAAATAGAGCTTGTTTTTAAAAGTAGTACCAGGGGAGGATCCCACAGACCTCCTGACTGAGCCCCAAGTGTCTTTAAAACCTACAAACACCCCTGCGTACACTGTGCGGAGCTGCTGAAACTGGGTTTGCCTCTTGGCAAAGATGAGTGAAGACAGCAGACGTTGACAACAGGCAAATTAATTTATTCTATATATACTGACAAATACTGTAAATGTTTGTTTATGACCCGGCCCCCTGACCTCCTGTCATTTTGTAAAAGTGGCCCCCGGGCAAAACCAGCTGCTGGTCTCAATCGTTTATCTCCAGGTTTCATTATTTCCATCGTATCCGGTTTTTGGGATTTTCTCTTTCACAACTCTTACAGGAGCCATTTCTCAGATTAGATTCACTTTACTTTTGATACCCATGGGAACATGTTCCTGCTAATATTGACCTTATTTCTTCCTCTTCCTCTGCAGCCTGTCAGTCTCAGCGTTGGGCCAGTTATCTGACTTTTCTTAAATTTAACTCCAGCGATGAGCTCTGACTGACTCGTCAGATATCAGCTGTCTGTCAGCCTTAAGCCTTTCTTGGTATCATCCATACAGTCTGTCTGTCTGTCTGTCTGTCTGTCTGCACCACTTCATCAGTTAGCATTAGCTTATTGCCTTGCATCAGATAACGCTGTCAGCTGTATTGGCGTCTTTATTGGGTTCCGGCGTGCTTGTTGTGCTGTTTTACGTAGCTCATCCTTTGAATTGATGCTGTTTTTTATGTGCTGCTGTTAAACAGATTTACTGTGGACGAGGCTGAGCAGAGCGTCTCAAATGTGACAGCTGAGAAAAAAAGCGCTCAGACTGACAGAGAGACTCCATTTTGGAGAATTAAATCAGTTAAATGGCTGTGGGAGAGCAGAGAGGGAAGCTGGATGTGTCCACCGGGCTGAAGAGCTCTCAGGAAAAAGGCCTCAGTTTCTCCTGCCAAGGCTGAATCTCTTTTCTTTCTTTTTGCTTTATTGGTGGAGCTCTGACCCGTCGCTCCCTCTTTCTCCTTTTTCAAAGTCGATTTTCTCTCTTAAGTGCTCTGCTCTCTCTCTCAGTTCTCCGCTTTTTCTTCCCTATACCTCTTTTTTTTTTATTTTGGTCAAATCGCTTTCAGCTCTTCTGCTCCCACTTTGACTTTTATCTCTTTTTTCTCAATCACTCTATAGCACGCAGGCAGACACTCAGCCGGTCGGAGCGAGATGAGATGAGACGAAACTGGACTGGAGATCCCACGGTGTAAACGCACAAGAATTGTACTCATTACTCGAGCCTATTAGAATCGCTTTAACATACATTTATCTCATTCTCTTTATTCTGAATCACACGGGGAGTGGGAGTTCGTTAGAACAGATCCCTGCTGAGAGCTCGCTGAGAGCAGGAGGAGTAAAACACTAAGCAGTACGGTGAAGTAGTTGTTGTAACTTAGCAGTAGTGATTGTAATACTAGGAGCAGTAGTGGCGGCCTGATAACAGCAGCAGTGGAAGTGGCAGTATAAGCAATACTAGCAGTAATAAGGGGCAATACTACAGCAGGGATACTATTGTAGTAGGCACAGTAGCAGCATTAGAGGCAGTCATACAAACAGTAGCAGTGGCAGCAGCAGGAGTACTTGTAGCTACAGTGACAGTATTAGTAGCAGCTGCAACAGTAGTAATGGTAACTATAACATTAATACTTGTGGTACTAGAAGCAGTATTGGTGGCCTGGTACTTGATTAATTTGGGATTACAACAATACCAAATGTGCAAATAAAGACAACGGGAAAAAATATCAATAAGCAGCTCATTCTCACTCCAAACTCCTCAAATACCGCTGCATTGTCAGTGATCTCAGTGTCAGATATTGATGCACAGACCTACTTGTCCTGGCGTGATAATACACACCAGGCAGCAGCAGTTGCTGATGCAGCGGGCCATAACCCAACCCCTTAAATATCGCTGCTTTGTCAGTGGACGTCAGCGTCAGGCGCAGACACAAAGAAGCACCTTTCGTAGTGTTATGATACACACTGGCTGGCAGCAGTTGTAATGGCGCCGGCAACCACCGTAGTATAAAGAGCGAGAAAGTCTGTATAACGCAGCACATTCTCACTGTGACCTCGTCACACATCACATATGGCGTCCAAGGTACCCTGGGTGTGTTGGTTGTTGACGTTCTGGGACGCCGTGTCAACTTCAGCCTGTTACATGCATTGTCTGTTTTCAAAATACACTTCTGTTTTCACAGGAAATGTACAGTTTGCATGCAGTCTCTTTCAAAATAAAAGCACTTCCTTCAATAACAAGTCTCTTTCAAAATAAAAGCACTTCCTTCAATAACACACGCTTGTGGTTGGGTTTAGGAAAAAAGAACAGGGTCTGGCTTTACAATCTTACAGGAAGTGAACACAGGCCTCTCAGGTGAGAGTCTGTGGTTGTTGGACCCACCCACCCTACTTGGACTTCTGCCCCTTTAACTCACATTGTTGCACACCATGTTTCCCCCTGATGCCACTGAGTACCATTACACAATAACAGCGATCGGTCGCATATCATGCCGATGTGAAAGGACTTTTTTTCGTCGGTGTCTGACACCAGAAGTCACTGCCAAAGTGCCAGTATTCAACGACTTCGGAGTGAGACCAGGTTGAATAAGGTGAGCGGGCGGGAGGGGTGGTGGAGGGGTCAAACAAACTCTGGACTTTCACCCAGAAACCCGCTGTTTATTTCATGTCAAAAAACAAAAGTCAATAATACTAATAAAAAATAAAACAAGTATGTACAGCATGCTACGCTAGTGATGTATGTCACATGATGTTAATAACAGGGACTTTTGCTGCACACACTGAAGGAAATAAATCCAAACACAAGGTTTATTAAGAAAGAGACTGTATGCATACAAGTGCCATCCTAGTATGACCTAAAGTGACACAGGAGGGTACCTAGAGTCATATTTATGTCTTGGTCCACTGAGAAAGCGATAAATTTGAGAGGACCCCCATTTTATGATTTCCACCTTATTCCTGTAAATGCAGAGAGAGTTTCTATCCTTCAGGTTCTGATGTTTATATGGTTTTCAGGCTGCAGTGCCTGTGGATGAGTACTACAATAAAAAGAATAAGTTAGAGAAGAAGAACTATTCTTCCTCTCATTGTTATTACCTGTTGTGGCAAGAAGAAGAAATTTTTATACCGGCAGCAGAGAAACGAGTGGGCAGACTTCAGCCCTTGTTTTTTGTCAAGTACAGAAATAAAATCATGGTACAAGTGTTCCCAGTGTCCGCCCGCCTGTGTCTCTGGCTGCAGCTTTATTATGCGCATTTAAATATAACATTACTTTATTAAGTTTGATATTCACACTCAAACTTTTGAGTAAACTGCCATGAACTTATCTTGTCTGGGGCTTTTGTTTTTACCCGTCCACCTTCGAGAGCTGCATGTTAGAAATTACATGCCCACTCGCTGGCTCTGAGTTCTCCAGACGATTACCTGCTGTATTCAATCAGACTTTGTACATGGAACTGGCAGAATTAACTCCATTTTATGTCCAATCCAACTGATTCGGACATTTGCAAGCGTATTTTGTTAATTCTTTGCAATGTAAGCACTGTGTTACACTCACACCATGACAAGACACTACGCGCTGCACATTTAGTTTTTATTCTGGTCACAGAGAGTTGAAAAATGTTGGGTAACACACTGCGCTCATCACTGCCACTTTTTACCCAGCTGTCAAATCACAGTGCAGGAAGGGCGGAACACACCAAGCCAACACTTATGGCTATGTTGGGCCCAAGTCGCCCCCGTGTGTTCTGCACCATGGCCCCAACTGACTTTTTTTCAGCTGAATCTACATAAGGAATCAGCCTCGGAGACGATGGAGCCCATCAGTGAGTGAAATCACTCTGGTTGGCAGTTCAGCTCAGCAACCAAGAAAAAAAAAAGGAAGTGAGGAAAGTAAACAAAAACCTAAAGTCAAGAGGGAGTGAGATCGAAACAAACTTGTTGTATGAGACAAGATTATTTGTCTTTAGCTGAAACTGTTCGTGATGGTTTGTGTTACTGTTTACTGTGCTGTTAATGTGCTAACTGGCTAACTAGCGTCAAGACAGTCTTCAGGTTTCTCATTATGAAGGATCAACACAGACTACCGCTGTCTGCTGGTGTGGAGAGTTATTTCCTGTCACGCAGGCGCAGAACGTACGTGCTGGTTGGCCATCGACTGTAGTCTTTGCGGTGTGTTCATGTGCAACTTTTTGGCCGAGACACAGGTGACATGAGGCAACAGTCTGCTACTGTTGCAACTATTTCTTTGAAGTCGGTTTGGTGTGTCTTGCCTTTACATGAACAAGTGCTTAACGACATCAACAACCTGGTCTCACTCTGAAGTCGTCGAATACCGGCACTTGGTAAGTGTCTTCAGGTGTCAGACATGGATGAAAAAGCCCTCCTTTCACGTCGGCATGATGACATTAGGAGGAAACACAGCGGGACAACAACATAAGGGGGTGGAAGTACGAGTAGAGCGGTGGGATGGATGACCGCACAGAGTAGAACTTTGTGTTGGAGGCGGATCATCAGAGAATAACTATAAAATTTGAATGAAATGTAATTTAAATATTTTTAGAAAAGGATCGATGTTTAAGAACAAGAGATTTATCGTTTTGTTTTTGTCTTTTACCGTGAAACTGGGTATCGAGAATTGTAAAATTTCTTTGGTCTTGGTATCGACTACTTATAGCAGCGCAAGTAACCACAAAAATCTGACATTGAACAATGGTCCCTAGCAGGACCCCCCATGCTGTGTGTTTATACCGTCAGTATCAGCAGCAGTATTAGTATCAGTGTCAGAAACACCTCTGACAAACTCTTCTCATTCATCTCCAGCCTCTGTGTCAAATTAGCAGGAACAGGAAACAGGAAGTTCATTGAACTGCTTCCCCTCATGTGTGACCACGACAACAATACACCTTCCCTCCCCCGCCAACACTCACACACTCACTCTCACACACTCACAGCTCTTCATTTGCTGCCCTGTTGATCGCACTGAAGCCGAGCCGCAGAGCAAAGTGAAGTCAGACAATGAGACGAGCCGCGCGGCACGTCATGACCTCGCCGCCGCCATTCATCGACAGACAACAGGAGTCTGGAGGCGGTGCTGAAGCTGACCCGGCGGCGGCGGCACGGCTCGTACCTCGCTTTGTTTGCCTCTCCTTTTTCTGATTCCCTCACACACCGCTGCCGTCTGTGCCGCCCCTCTCTCTGTCTGATCTCCTCGAGCTTTTTGAGTTCAACCGTCTGGCGCTCTGGTTTGAGAAATAAAGAGGAAATAAAAAAAAGCCTTTTTCATGACTAAAGGAAAAAAAAAAAAAAAAGAAGATAAAACTTTTGGAGGGCTGCCTTGGCAGAGGTCGCCATGCCAACCTCAGCCAGCCCAATCCTTTTAACGAGAACGCCTCCTCTTCAGCTCCTCTGTTATCTACAGAGTGTAGGCCAGAGGAGATCCTGCTGTGTGTGTGTGTGTGTGTGTGCGTGTGTGTGTGTGTGTGTGTGTGTGTGTGTGCGATGACTCATGCTCGAACATCTTGAGAATCCACAGAAGCGGTGATTGACTCAGAAGCGTAATGGCTCCAGCCTTATTGATTAACGGTGGGTTCACGCAGGTGAAGCGGCATCACACATATTTGGTTATGATGTCAGACGGCGGGTTAAAGTGGAGCAGCTTTATTGATTCTGTCTCCAACAACAGTCACACACAGACGAGATGTGTTCTGGAAATACGGTCAGTACGGTCACTTATGAAAATACATTCACGGTGGAGGATTCTGCTGCAGTGCTGTCTGCCTGAACTGTATCTGAACCAAACTGCAGCTGTCAGATTTGGTACCAACAGACAGGAAACAGTCCACCGGGGCAGCATGATATTTAGATGAGGGTTGTGTAATGATCCACTGGAAAAGAAAACACAATTGCAGAGGCGTGCTGGTGGCCTAAGACGAATATATAACGTGTTGATACTCGACCCCAGCCTGACGGTCTCAGACAAATATTTACAGACAATGTTTGGGTCAGTTTTCTTGACACGCTGCTTCAAGTTGTTTACTAAAAATATAGTCTGAAAATAAATAACAATGGTGGACCTACTGTGTGTGTTGGGCTGCATCTAATTCAGTACTGGAGTTTGTTGTTTACATGAAAACCAAGTGGCAACCTACGAGACTGAAAAATGAAGCAAACGCTGACGTGCCAAAAACTGCAGTTCCTCTAATGTCCACTTGAGGCTGACTCCAAGAGTGAGTCAGACCTCCACCAAACATGTTTACAGCCTGGTACAAAAAACAGTTTTGGTTTCTGCAGCTAATTTCAACATTCATGACGACTGTACAGGCTGTCTGTGAGGTGTCATCACAGTCTGAGTCTGATCCACCCCTCGTTCCTCCACTGCTCCACCCTGTCATGCAAATATGGTCACATTGGCTCCAAAAATCCAAGATAGTGACAACCAAAATGCCAAATTCAAAGCTTCTAAACCAACACATCCTCACTGTGACCTCATCACATGTCCACGTTTGGTCATGGACTTTCCACGTCCACATATGACGTCCAAGGTACCCTGGGTGTGTTGGTTGTTGACGTTCTGGGACGCCGTGTCAACTTCAGCCTGTTACATGCATTGTCTGTTTTCAAAATACACTTCTGTTTTCACAGGAAATGTACAGTTTGCATACAGTCTCTTTCAAAATAAAAGCACTACGTCAGTACAACACTGAGAATTGACGTTTATTTCCTTCAACAACACACACATGGTTGGGTTTAGGACAAAAGAACAGGGTTTGACTTTACAGGAAGTGAACACCGGCCTCCTGGGTGAAAGTCGCTGGTTGTTGGACCCATCCACCCGCCCTACTTGGATTTTCACTCCCTTAACATACATTGATGTCCTGCTGCGTTTCCCCCCTGACGCTGCCAGGTGCCGTTACACATGAACAGTGACCGGCCGCTTATCATACCGACGTGCAAGGACGTTTTTTTCTCAGCGATATCTGATGCTGGAAGTCGATGACCAAGCTGCAGTTTTCCACAACTTCGGACTGAGACTGGGCTGTAAAAACAGGAGTCCACAAAGCAATAGGTGGTGTAACGGTGGCTATGTGCACTATTTTATACACTCTATGGGCTGCAAGTCGCTCTCATGTATCTCACAGTAAAATCCCCCGTTTCTGCTTGTTGTCCTCTTTTTTTTCCATAATTTTGAAACTTTTCTTACATTTCATTTTAACCTAAATCCACATCATCATCCATTTTCACAATGTTGTCTTACATTTGAAATATCTAAAAATCAAACATACAGACTGAGAGATAGTCATGAGACACATGTGCAACACTTGTTTCATTCAGCGCAGTCGAAAAATGCTGCTGAATATTAAGAATCCTTCACAATCTAGGAAAACATTTTTTAAATATTGTGCATCCACACCAAAACCAGATCATGTTTTCCTGTCCTGAGAGTCACACCAAATTTTATAGAAATCTTAACAAGCAAACAAAAAGCACCAAACATGTTCCACTGAAAATTCATCTTGATTTCTATATACTCATTTTTAAAATTTATGTGTATGACAAACTATCACATGACAACCTGACAACCCTTTACATTCTACAGAAATAAGAATGTTGCATTCCTTAAAACTGGAACATGGTGTAAAATACTCAATGCAGAATCTGGGGCTGCATCCCATTAAACATGACGATCAGGGAGACGGAGTCAGACGGAGTGAAAAGGGTTAAATAATATAATATTATTTATTATAATAATAATAATATTTATTATTATTATAATAAGATATTCTGTGTTTAAAAAGGTAAAGACTGGGAGTAACAGGCCAGAGAATGTTGGGAGAAAAATGTGTGTGTTGTGTTTGTGTATGGCGGACATGTTTTGTGCCCTAATGAGCTCTGTATGGACATTAACATGAAACTCTGAGCGCAGAACGAAGCGGCCAAACAAACTCAGCGGTTGGTCGAGTGAGCCCACAATTAGGTCAGCCACAGAGGAGAAAATAGCTGCTGCTGTATCGCTGCTGAATTCGTTTCAATCCCAGATAGAGTTGAACCACTTCACACACACGCACACACACGCGCAGCAACACACACGTGCGCGCGCACACACACACAAACAACATGCACACACACACATACACACAGAGAAGCAGCATAACAGAATAATACGGCGGCTTCAGATACTCTAATGACAGTGATGAATAGCGAAGGTTCCAGCCGCCGACGACGAGGAAAAAGCTCTTTTCTTTCTTTCTTCTCTGGATAGATTTTTACTGTGAGAGGGCACGAGTTATCACACACACACACACACAAAGTACAGACACACACACACACACACACACACACACAGTACAGACACACAGACAGTCGACATATTTGTCACAACTGCAGATTTAAACGTACAAACGCAGAACTGTGCGCCAACAATCAGTGATCGAGTGCTAACGAGAGGTCGGCTGACTAATCAATCGGTCGTTTTGGCAACCTGTGATCCCCGTGTGTCCGCCCAGCGGGAAGATCTGATTGGTTCTGATGAAGACAAATCAACTCAGACCGGACCAATCGCTGCCAGAACAAACTGCAAATAGGAAATTGACTTCCTGTCAGAACGGTGAGATATCTGAGGACACACACACACACACACACACACACACACACACACATATACAGAGTCTGTACACACACACACACACACACACAGAAGCAGATGTACTCTGTAGTAAACACAAACATGAATCTGAACATGTACGTGCCGACACACAGATAGATGTATATCTGCACACACACACACACACACTGCGGTATTTCCTTGTGATGTTCTCAGGTGACTCATGACTTCCTTTCCTTGATGAATGTCACTGTGCATGTGCACACACGCACACACACACACACATAAAACACACACACGAGGCTGTCAGCTTTAAATTAAAGCTGTTGTTCCTGAACACAGAGCTGCACTTCCTCCATTTGTTTTATTTTTACCTCCGGTTTAATACAGACAAAAAATATAGATACAGATGATTTCTTAATTTTATTTTGTGTCATGCAAACAAACATGTGGCCGACCTTCATCACTTTACAAGTTTTAATGACATTTTAGTGATCAATCCAGAGTAAATGTTATGTTACTGCTCAGTCCTCAAACTAAATCCTCTGCCTTCTACCTCAGGCTCGGCAGAGAAATCTAACCATGAAAAAGGTTCCTTTATTTATGCTACCGGTCTATATATGTAAATATATTAAGAAGAGGGATGGGCATGTGAAGTACTTTCCGTATTCTGTACTGCTTTTAAATCATTATAAGCTACTGGAGTCAGGGTTGGAAATTAGCACCAGACAGCAGCAGCCAAATGCTGGTAAAATATGCAGGTGGCTGCGAGACCTGCTTCACCTACAAGCCAAAAAAGCGATAGTGGTAATCTATTGAGTGGCTGCTAGATTTTGGAATTGACCAGCTACATTAGCAGGTGGACAATAAATTTAATTTCCAACCCTGACTGAAGTGCTCACTAAAAAAATAAAAATAACTAAATAACATCCAACATAACAGCCACCCAAGCAAAGACGGTCAGGGGTCAGAGTTTGCCTTCTTGTAATGTACAAGTCGTCTTTTCCACCGCCTGTTTTTCCACCTCGCCGTTCTTTATAAATGGTACAGTTGCAGAATAGGGGGACTGTCTTTAAGTCTGCAGTGGAGCTAGTAACAGCACCTAATCGACGTTTGTGTGAACGAGACGTGACGAGACGGATGTGACCCACCCGTTTAAAAAGCAGCTAGAAGTAGTTAGCAGCTAACTCAGAGAAGAAGAAGAACAGCAGGGACAGTTATTTTCACGTGTATAAAGCGAGTCAACACAAAATATTCTAGCATTCAAATTAACACGATGCAAAAATTTGTTTAGTGTGAACACAACATGAGAGTTGATACCGAGCAATATACTGGTTTTATAGAAACTGACGTTAATCATGCCGTGTAGATTTGCTTATCTGGGATACTGAAATAAAGACAACCGGATGAATCTAACCTGCACGTGCACATTTCCTCCTCGACTGCCTGTCAGATTGTTCACACACACTTCCTTTGAAACAAAAATGGTTTTAAGTTTCAGTTCTGATCCATTTAATCCTGTTCCTCCTGTAAACTCATTATAGAGCTGCAATGATCTGCTGTCTCTCGTTGTGCAGATGCATTGTGGGTAAGTGACAGTGATACTGTTTAGATTTCTGCATCATTAAACAAATCTCCAACTGCATTTAGAGACACGACTGACGACTGACCGCACTTGGTCTCTTCTTTCTGTCTGTTCCCAGTAACAAAGAGTCACTGGTCACATCTGGTTTAACCCTCACCTGAACTGTCCTCTGTATAAACACATTTATTGGTCCGGCTGACGCTGCTCTGATCAATATTTTCAATTGATGGAGGTCAGCCTGTAAAGCCTCTGTAGAAAATAGAGGAGTAAACCTGAGTGACAGCTGTCAGTCTGACCAAAGCTCCTCAACACACGAGACACAGCTGACCAGACAGAGACAGAGACGGAGCGAGGAGGCACATCTGGCAGGACAGCTGTGGTCGACCAGCGCTCTGCACGGCTAATGAGCTTAACGAGCTTCATCTACGAACAACCAATTAACAACATGGACAGACACGAGGACGGAGGGAGCCAGGAGAGGAAGCACGAGAGGAAGGAAAGGTCGGAGGAGGAGAGAGAGCGAAACATAAGGCACGGGGAGGAGAGGAGGAAAGGGAAGGACCTAGGAGGCGAGGGAAGGAGAAGAGGGAAGGTTGTTGAGTTCTGACTTTGTCGTCCTCTGGGGGAGGAAACATTGTTCTGCTGCAGGCGAGGTGACCATGACATCAGGGACACACTGAGTGTGTGTGTCAGTGGATGTTCTTTTGTGTGTGTCACTGCGTGTGTGTCATTGTGTGAGTGTGTGTGCGGCCCCTGGCTCTGTCCTTGTCTCCCACAGTGACCTCTGACCTCTGACCTCTGGTCCTCAGTGATGCTGCAGCCTGCCAGCAGCATGACGGATGTTCCTGCTGCTAACCAACACTGACACCACACACACACACACACACACACACACACACACACACACACACACACAGGCGCTCTGTGTGTGTGTGTGTGTGTGTGTGTGTGTGTGCGTGTGATCAGTCAGGTAAGTGTACTTGTGTTATATGTACATGTACCACTGGAGGATGTTGCATGATAAGGAAATAAAACACACACAGGACTGTCATTTATAGACATTCCCGACATTGTTTTGGAATATATTTACATATTTTGATGTCACATGTAGATACCTAGAATTGCCAAATTATCCATCAAATGTACTGCTCATATTTCTGCTCCCAGAGGATGAACCCCGTTGACTCTGCTCTACCTCGACTCTACAGAAAGACACTGTTAGCTCCACTGCTTATAAAACAAATAACCTCCAATGACAAGAAGAAGCTGTCGCTATAAGAGCTAACTACAGAATAATTGTATATTAATATTTCCTTTGACTTTCTAAGGCTTTCTTTAAGACATATTTCACTGTCCATACAGCTGAAAGATGCAAACACTAATTAAAAATTAATGCAACATAACAGAGAGAAAAGGTTTGTGGCAGAGAGGTTAAAAACTGCACCGCACCGGACCAATAATCACTCCTGCTGGTGGATGATGTAATGCGAGTTGCCCGTCTGAAAACAATATGGTGGATAGCAGGTAACAAACCACCTCATATTTAAGTTAAACAGTGCACTAAAACATGTTTCAGAAAACATTTGAGGCAAGAAAAGGAACACTCAGTAACACAATCTTGGTTCATACTGAATCAGAGCTGCTACTGTTTAATCTTAAGCTTGTACGATACAGGAAACAGTATGGCGCCCACTTCCTGTTCACAAAGTCTCATATTACAGTCAAACAGTGCACTAAATTATGTTTCTGAGGACATTTTAGGTGAGAAATAGGCAACTCAGAAACAGAATCTTGGTTTATATTTGATCAGCACTGCCTAGTTTTACCGTTTGATCTGAGTTTGGTCTAAGTTTGAGAAAGAGAAACAAAAAGAGTGGGGCTGGATCTCTCTCTTGATCCACTTCTATACTCTGTGTGTCTGTGGTCGCAGGCATACAAAAAGCAGAGGAACAATTTGTGGTTTTAGCAACAGCTTGAAAGCCAGTGAAAAATCAGCTGGCTCTCAGGCTGAGTGATGAGCAGGGAGATCCATAGTCTCGCCTGACCAGCCTCCCTTACTTCGGAATGGGAGTCTGGGGACATTTGTCTTTCGTTTTGTAACAGAAATGGGCGGGGATATCCAGACCACGTGACGGCGTTGCCATAAGTACAGCAGGTGTGTTACATGTAACAGAGATGTACCAGAAACAGAGAGAGCAGGTTACCGGTGCGTAGTACTGTGCTAGTTCTCAGCGCTAGTTCTATTACAACTTTCCTCTGGGAATGTCCACAGAGGACAGAGTCAGCCAGCGTGCTGATGTCATCGCCGTCTGTGTAAGAGACTAGGAGATCCAGGGCACTGGCAAGATGGAGGGAAGTTTACCACAGTTTATTTTGTTTATTTAGTTTTATTTACACATAGGGACAATGCATATTAATGAACAAATACATGAGTATATGTAAATACGCCAGATTGTAGCCCACGGTTAATTTCCATCTGTTATCCCTATAGAGAGTTCATGTTCACACCACCCACATTGAAAATGAGTAAAGTATCCCTGTAAGTCAAGTGCTTTGAGGCGACCTGACTGAAGGGATGAAGTAAGAAAAGGATGACACCACATTTATCTAATAAGGTCTGCAAACTGGACGCGTGTGCCAAAAGAGTTTTTAGGGTTTTAGTCTCAAAACGTGTGTTATAGTTCTTCTCTGGCTGAGCGAGCTGCCTTCCTGCTGGATCCCAACACGTATGAATACAACTAACTTAACCTGCTGATGTTTTTTAATGCTTCTAGTTTTCAACTTTTCACAGAGATGTGTAGTTTCTTTTCTTATGATAAATAGTCTTGCTGTAAGGCTCTAAGAACTGCTAAATCATCATCTTCATCATCACCACAAGTAGAAGAGGTAGAAGTTGGTAGAAAGACAGGTGGAGATGGAAAGTCAGCTTGGTTACAAACTTTGGTTTCCTTCCTGAAGCTGTTTGACAACAAGAGAAAATAAATACTGAGGAGAATAAACAGAACTTTCTGGAGAAACTAATTTGGTGAAAGTCGCTTTGTACGTCGTTAAAATATCAACTGAAATTATGAACGCTGAATTATTCATGTCTTTAATAATGTCTTGTTTCTGCTGCACCTGAATTAAACACTGTGTCATGAACACGAGGCAGCGAGACTCTTTACTGTCCTTCAGGAGGACGCAGGAAACGATCAGCTGATCAATCAGGTCGGTTTGTTCAGTTTAAAGATCTGTGATAGACGACAGGTGTCACAGATGCTCTCTCTGTCACCCAGTGCATGCTGGGAGAGAATCCATCGCCCTGCAGCTCTGAGCAGGATCAGCGGTTTAGGACAGGACACACGGGTGTCACATGTTCAACAGATCACATGATGATCTGAGCTGATTCCTCACCACAAATCAACCACAACAGAGTCCCAGTGTGTGTGTGTGTGTGTGTGTGTGTGTGGTTTCATTTTCAGGGTCAGCAGCCAAATCTCTAACAGATGGTCTGATCCAGGATGAGTCCAGCGCCTCCTGCTGGCAGACGAGCTGCGAGAGGCAAAACAAAAAACTCTGGACTCAAACCCTGGACAACACTCCTCCTCCTCCTCCTCCTCCTCCTCCTCCTCCTCCACTCCTCTTCCTCTGCCTCCTGCTCCACCATCATCATCATCTTTGTCCACTTCCCTCTCTGTCTTTACACCTCCCTCTCCTCATCATCTTTTGATTACTTCCCTTCTTCTTCCTCTCGTTTCTAATTCACACCTTTCTCTCATCTTTCTCTTCATCTTCTTGTTTTCCTCCTCCTCCTCATCGTCATTATGCACCTTATTCTCCTGCATCATCTTCTTATTGACCTTCCTCTTCTCCTCATCCAGATCCTGCTACTTCCTCCCTCTTTCAATCCCATCTCTTCCTGACTCTGTTTTCTTCCTCCTCACTTTTAGCATCCTTGTCTGTTTCCTCCTCTCCTTCTTCATCATTCTCCTACTTTCTCCCTCCCCCTCCTGGTTATCCTCCAGCTCCCTCTCCTCTTCCTTCCCCTGTATCATTTCCCTCCCCTCTCCTCCTCGGGGACCTCCTGTCCAACACCTGAAGCTCTCTGCTGGTTTCGGGGGATTTTCTGGAGCCGAGGCCGTGAAAGCGGCGGCCTTCGGCTGGAGGATCACCGTGTCGCTCAGAATCACCAAACAGCGCTGCGTTGTTGAGCTGTCGAGGTGTTAACATGCAGCGGCTGCTCTCTGACTGCTCCAGTCCTGATGTTGGTCAGGAGTCAGGAGTCAGGACGTGAACTCTGCTGGGACTCCTCCTCTGTCTGTCAGTCCTGAGCCAACTCACAGTCACACTGACGATGACATTACGTGTCTTTAAAGTCAGACTCAAAAGAGAGGAGCGTGTTACAGCACGTCATCCTCATGATGCTGGAAACATCACATACAGGTGTAACATTCCAGTGTCCACATACTTTTGGCCATCAGTGCAGCAGCATCTGGGCTCTGCTGCAGAGTTAAAGTGGCTTCAGCACTGCAGCTGCTGCTCTCATTGATTCTTTCTTTTTATATCCTAAAATCTGAAAACCTCTGCGGCCCCAAAACTGTCGTTCCTGGAAGGATGTGAGCGCGCTCAGAAACAAACAGCTGCTGCGAAACACCTCAAAGTGTTCACTGCTACTGTACTCATGTTCCTCTGCTGCTGTCGAGACTCTCAAAAGTCTGAATCCAGTAACATTAGCCCCAGTCACATTTGGTATTTTTATTTCCACCCCTTATTTTGAGTGTTTCTTCGCCCGTCAGAGCAGAGTCACCTAAATCCCTTCAAGAGCCTGTTATGTCACGGGTATTTATCGATGACATTTGAACATGCCGTCTCCAGCTGTGGTGATTTCTCTCCAGGCATCCTTTAATGGACGCCGGCAGCAAAGCAGAGAAATGTAGAAAAAACCAAGATGTCCTCATCACCTGTTGGGTAGCTAGCATAGCGTCAGGGATGTAACTAACACTAATGTTGGATCAACCTGGTTTTGATGCACGTGTCATGTCACATAAATAAATGTATTGATTTCTCGTGACTCTTGGTTTGTAGCGTGTTTCTGACAAACCTCCAACAGAAGGCCCAAATACTTCACCCTACCTCTCTATCCTGTTGTTCATGCTGTTAATATAACAGTTACTTTATATTTAAATTTTAACTGTGAACTTAAATGGTGATTTTTTTTTTCTGAATTCCAGTATTCAAAATGTATTGACAATTTTGACTGTTGTATTTTACCACTTCTGTGTTTCCATTTTAGCCTGTACAGGTTTCCACCCTCACATGCACTTTTTAATATGTTTTTTAGTCTCTTTGTATCTAAAACAAATTAAATAAAAATGAATAAATAAAATAAAATAATGTAAAATAAAATAAAGCCCCTCAAGAATTAGGACACCCTACCCCTATACCTGAACACGCAAAATGGAGGTACAAAGGGAGGCATTGAGTCTTAAGCCTAGTTCACATTACACGATTTTAACCGCGATTTTGACGTCACAGAGGATCTTGAGAGCCACCTTGGGTCGGAGGTGAGTCGGCAGATAGTCTGCCACGATGAGTCCTCATGTGTGAACAAGCCTACGAGCAAGTCGCCCCCTCGTCTGTGACTGGGACTGGATATCTGGCATGCTAGAAAACTGGAGAAGTGTGACAGGACTGACAAAGAGCATCAGCCAATGAGAGCAGGGATACGTCCCACGTCAGCACGCAGGAGGACGGAAGAAATGTGAGGAGGACAAGCCGCAGGGTTGCCAGGTTCGCTTATTAGCCGCGACTTTGGGCTTGTTTCTAAAGTGGAGTTGCTTATTTGGGCTTGCTCTCTAAACGTCGCCTTTCTCTATCCGTCGCTTCTTTTGGGCTTGTTTCCATAGCCCTGGTTACTTGTTTCTCTCCCAAGATAAGCCGGCAAACAACAACAACAATGGCGGCGTCCACAGGATCACGGGGAGCACATAGTGTTTGGACCCAGGATAATAAAGAATATCCATGCCTTTACGATGTGTCGTCTCCAAGTTTGGTGACGTCACCACATTATCTGGGGCTCTGTCGGCGAGGGCTCGGTGAAGAAATCTTGTGTTGTGCACACACAGGTCGTAACGCAGTTAGCGAGACTCCCGCTGACAGAAACATGTCGCCAGGTATGAACACTCAAAAGATTACGATAGTCTCTGCGACGCAAAATCAGGGTGAAAATTGTGTAATGTGAACTAGGCTTTAGTCTGCGTTCTGGTATTTTGAGTATACTTCAAGGGAAGTGGTATTTGACGAGTTGGGAGTGAGAATAAGCCGACAGTGAAGAAAATAAGACACACGGGTGGGTATGCTAATTTTAGCCCCTTGTGCAGGCGTGATGCAATGACGGCTGCCACCAATTACATCCATCTCTGTCCAAGCAACTGAAACATTGTTCAAAATTTATCGACACCAGGTTTAAGACAGCAAGTAAGAGATATAAAAAAGAAGTAACCACCGTAACATTTCCACAGGCCTCTGTGCTAACCTGAATGACGGAGCAAACTCGTTTGCTACAAAGCCGTGTTCACAGCTCTTGTCAACTGGCGATGGGAAATGAGTCTATCACCTGTGTTTCACAGGTTTTCTCACATTTACAAACCCACATAAAGGCACTCACGTTGGTGAATAAAGGGTGAAAGAGATCCAACAGATAAAAGCAGCAAACCTCACCTGCTAAAAGGACAAACCGGTGATGTTCTTTGTATTTTATTTTTTATAAATAAATAAAGTTAAATGACTTAATTTCTGCTAATTGACTCCATGTTTCAGCTTCACAGTTAAAGCAGCCTTTCATCAGAGCATCTGTCAGAGTGGAACGAAAAGAAAACTCTGAACTCATCCCGGCCGGAGCGCCACAGCGGCCTGGTTTACCTGCCTCCTCCTCCTCACCCCCTCCACCCCCGTTAATGAAAGACATGTGGTGGAGGCATAATGCTATTGTCTGTCAAATCTGCTTAGGGATCGAGGGGGAGCGGCAGGGATATGGCTGTTGTTGTGTGGGTGGACGGGCAGATCATCTGCCACGGATGACGGCTTAATCCAATCACAGAGAGCGGATCACAGGAAGCCGATTCGCTGTACAGTCGCAGGCCGGCCGGCCGGCCTCGCCAAGCACAGCAGAGCAGAGCGAACCTGGATGTGTCTGTGCGTCTGTCAGAGATCCCTGCTGCTGCAAATTCAACAGGACGCCTCATCAGCGGGACTCATTGTGCCTATTTATGGTCGACTGTGATGATGACAGAGCGGCTCAAAAGCATTTCACACTTTAGCTAACGTCCATTAAAGGACAATTACAGCATTCCACTTTCCATTTAGTGCATTTCCCCTCGCTTTAATGTTATTTCTGACAGTCCCCACATGCTCGCAGCATGATTAAAGATATTTTTATATCAGTTTAGCCAAACCCCTCCGGCTCATTCAGTCCAATTCAGCTGCAGAGAAAACAACCGGATGTTTCTAATTCAGTTAGTAAAGAAAATCTCTCTCTGTGGACCGGAAGAAATCAGGTTCTAAAGCGAAGCCAAAGGGTTTTCTTTCCTCGCACAGAGAAAACATCAGATATCTGATAATGTGCTGAAATGTAAAATAAATCACAGACCTGATGGAAAAAAGGAGCGACGGAGATGTTTCATTTCACAGGTAATCATTTGTGTACACAGCCAAAAAATCCTAGCGCGAGCGATGTCGATGTTTTAACTACAAATAGTTTCATTTTGCAAATCACTCCATCAGTTTCCAGATTTCCTCCCTCACAGGCAGCCGCTGCTTCATTTCGCCCAGCATCATTTCCTCTCGCTTCTTTTGACATGAATCACCAATAAACGCCGCGCTTGTAACCCATGCATGAGCGTGTGAGAACACGGTCTCACAGATTCACCTGCAGATGACATTAAAATCTTGAGTGAAACAGACTCGGCCTGCAGACAGATGATCCGTCCACCGTTGTCAAACTGACTGAATATCGTCGGATGATAACGATGCAGATTTAAGAACAGTTTTGCTGCGACTGTTACAGTGATCCCCTGCAGCACAAACAGACTGTTCGACAGACTTCAGGGAGCTCAGTTTGTTTCTGTGGTGTTTCTGTCTGCAGATGAAGCTCAGCATGTCGGCAGGACCTCACAAATAAGGGTCTATATTTTTCATATCGTCAACAAATCCCATTAAAGCCCAAAACCAACAGTGTGTTAGTCCTCCTTTCAGTATTTTCTAACTTCCTGTCTGTGGCTCAAAGCTCCAAGCAAACTGGTTCCTACTGCACTGCCATCCATGACACAAATCTTTAATGTGAGGATGCTTTCACACCTGCCCTGTTTGGTTCGGTTCAATCAAACTCAAGTTCATTTGCCCCGAGTGCGGATCGTTTGTGCAGGTGTGAACACAGCAAAACAACCGGACTGAGACCTTCTTGAAGAGGTGGTCTCGGCCCGGTTACAAACGAACTCTGGTGCGGTTGGTTTGTGTTGAGAACGTGATCCGACCTGGATCTGAACCAACTGCAGTCACATGAGCAGCAGCGCTAAAATCAACCTGCGTAGTTGTCCCTCCATTGTGACATTAGAAAGTGTCACATTTATCTTGCAAGTGTACTCTTCTTCAACGTTTGCTTTACTTCCTGGATTTTTCCCACATGGAAATTCTGACCAATCAAGAGCAGCTTTCTCACACAAGGCATTTGATCTGGTCCTCTTGTAAATGCTGCCGTGAGAACACGAACCAACTCTAGGATCCTGGGTGAAAGTCCAGAGTTTGTTTGACCCGTCCACCTCCACTCTTGCCCTCCCACTGTAGACTTTCTCGCTCTTTAAACTATGGTAGTTGCTAGCAGTGTCAAAAACAGCCACCGTCTGAGGTGTATCATACCGCCGTGAAGGGAGCCTCTGTGCGTCGATGACTGATGCTGAGATGAAAACAGGCTGATTTGATCTGGAGCAGGCCATCTGGTTATTCCTGGGGTTTCAATGAAAACTGGTGACATTGCTTTTAGCTTTTACACTCCAAGCTGCTGGAACACCCGACCCAATCAAGTCAGGTGTGCTCCAAAGACATTTTTAAAACTAAACCGAAAGCATTTCTTTTTAGCTGCACCTTTCAGCAGTTTGTCTTTCTAGTCTCAATAATTATTTTCTTTTATTATATTTTTTTCTCTGTTCTTACTTCTTTTATTGGTTTTAACTTGTGTCTTATTATTTTAATTGACGAACCGTCGGTCTTAATTATTATCTAACTTATTTTTACTCTACTTTTTTGACAGTTTTAATGTCTAGTTAATTCTTTCTGGCTGTAATTGACTTTAATTATTTTTGTTTAATTTCTACTTCTGTACATATATTATTAATGTGTCTGTTTAATTGGGTTACTTTTGTCTAATGTTTTATTTTACAATTTATTTATTTATTTATTTTTTCAACTCATAATTTACCACATGGTGTTTGTGACAGCTCACATGTTGTGCAGCACATTGTGTCTCCACCTGGAATTAAGGGTTTGCTTGTTTTTAGCAAACGTTAATAGAACAGTAGGAAATAGCACATTTTTTAGGGACTATTTTAAGCGGCGGATTGATCCACATTTGGTGCTTTGGTGAGTTTGTGGCAGCAGAATGAGACTGACTTTAAATCAGCTGTTTCCAGGTGATGATATAAACCAAACTTCCTGTCTGTTAGCGTGGGCTAGCTAGGTAACGTTAGCTTCATATCTGTATGATTTCATACGGGAACTATGTAGCGTGTTTGATCTCTCAGACTGTTCAACACTGGACGTCAGAGTGTGAATGAACGAGACGAGTGAATCAGCATAAAAGACAGAGAGAAGAACGTATGCTGGTGAAACTACATGAAAACACACACACACACACACACACACACACAGATGGGAGTCGAGGCCGTCTGAACTGCTCTGAAGTGAAAGCAGAAATCAATACAACACAGAAACATTTCAGAATCCAATATCCAACTGCTTCAAAGCAGAGGAGGAGGAAGAGGAGGGAGGAGAAGGTGGGAGGAGGTGGAAGCGTCTATCAAACAGCAGAAATAACTGATAAAATGAATAAACACTGATGTAAACACAGCCTGTGATATTCTGACTCATCTGGTTTCAGTTCTGTTTGTTAAACACGTTGTGAAGAAAAGTGTTGAAGAAATAAAGTTTTTATTATTTGACTGTTGTGATGTCATAATGACAGCGATGCGGTTTACCTGGACAGGTAACCAATCTGACAACCATTAATACGAGACTCCAATTAATGTACTCTGCATTCACAAATGATTAAAGCTCCAGTGTGTATCAGGGGGATTTATCAGACGTATAAATCTGTTTCCTTAAGTGTATAATCACCTGAAAATAAGAATTGTTGTGTTTTCGTTACCTCAGAATGAGCTGTTTATATCTACATAGGGAGCAGGTCCTCGTTTACAGAGATCACCATGTTGCTCCGCCATGTTTCTACAGTAGCCCAGGATGGACAAAGCGAACACTGGCTCACTCCAAAGTTGTCAGAAATCAGCGCTTGGTCAGTGACTTCTAGCGTGAGACACCGACAAAAAAGCCATCCTTTCATTTTGGAATGATACGCAACCTGTTGCCGTTATTGTTTAATGGCATCCAGCAGTGTCAGGGGGAAATGCGGCGGGACAACAACGAAATACGACAAATGTTACTTAAAAAAGCACCTAGTTTATAAATAACTTTTGGCTCATCTGACTATTATAATATTAATTTAAAGACAGATGGGCAACAGCCACCAGGGGTTCGTTTAAATTGTCAGATTAAGTGACTTTTATTTTCATATTTTAAGAGTAAACAACATATTCCAGTTTTTTGGAAAAGATTTTTGAGCCTCCACAATGTCTTAAAACCGTGCAAGCTAGTAACTCAAAGGCTAATTCTGCCAGCAAGACCACTGTGGAAGAAAACATGCTGCTGCAGGCATCCCGAGAGATTGTAAAAGAAGTTATTCAAGAGGAGAACAACGGCCTACGAGAGGAGATCAAACGAGCCATCTCTCTGATTAAAATCACTCTTGGTGAATGCACCAAGAAACTGCGTGATCACGAAGACGGACTTAATAAGATGAATGTCCACTTGGAGGCCACTGAGACACGATTTGGTTTCTATCCAGCCCTTTATATCTGCCAGTGACTTTAAGAATTCTGGTGTTCACTCTAAAATTACAAATAGCCTGTCTGTACTTTTGGTTTTAATGCAACAGATACTTCTCCAGTTTAAGCTACTGTTTAATTTCAATAAATATATCACATGATGTCACACTTGTGAGCTCACTTAGGGCTTAACATACCCAAATTTGGCGGCACTATCATGGCTGGAAATGCTGCCAATGTCTTGCTCAAAGAACGCTGCCATTTGTTGGTCTCAGACAGTTGTCTGCAGTCGGCGGCAGCCATCTTGCTTATAACTATGTGCACATACAGCAGCACCCCTTGGCACAAATATGCTCCTGCCCATAGTAGAGGACTTCTAACCAGGAGAAGCTGGTTGCAGTCTGCAGTCGTCTCCACTAGACGCCACTGAATCTTCCTAAATCCTGCACACTAAACTTTTAAGTTCCACCCTGTAAATTCAGTTTTTATGGACACAGCAGCGTGAACATGTGCAGTGTTTTATCGCTGCTCGTTCTCACACTGACGTCACTCTGTGCCGCTGTAACTCTTCTGAGGAAGACCATTTTCATCAGGGGAAAAAAAAAAAATGTATTTATGCATTGTCATAAACTCATGACGCTGAATCTGATGATAGAAGATAATAAGTCAGAATTTTGCTCCGACACAATCACACCAACAAAGGTCATTCATTAGCAGCAGCAGCAGCAGCAGCAGCAGCAGCAGCAGCAGCAGGAGAGTCGTGTGTATTTATTTTTCCTCCTCTCTGAGGAAATAAGCGTCGGTGCTCTCCGTCCATCCATTCACACGTAAATTAACAATACTGTCTAAAAAAAAAAATTACATTTGCTTTTTTGTTTCAGCTTCTTTTCTCTTCTTGTCGTGCAGCAGGCTGTAAGCTGCTTGTAGCACAAATCACATTTTAATTAGCTCGATCCCGGCTAACGACCTCCTCCTCCAGGATTACCTGCCAGCATCCGTCTAATCCCTCCATCCTCTGTCTTCTCCTCCCTTCCTTCAAACCTCTTTACTCCTCCTCCTCCTCCTCCTCCTCTCCTGACCTCCTCTGTTTCATTCCTCCTCTTGTTTTCTCATCACGTTTCAACTTTAAATTTCCCCCCTGCAGCTGTGATGTTTTACATTCTGCATACACTCAGACGTTTTTTTATCACTTTTCACACTCCACATATTTCATATCTTTTGTGTGTTTTCATATCGTACGCAGTTTTTCCTTCCATTTGCTCGGCTGCTGGTTTTTGTCACATTCTAATAAAGCTGCTGTTTTTTTTTTTCTCCCCATTTCATTTTTCCATCCATATATTTCCACACGACATATCAAACTGTTATGAGATGTACACTCTCATCTGTTTATTGTTATTCATGTTCTGCAGTTTTCTCGTTACTGTTTGTTCTAAGTTGTGTCACGGCCGTGGAGATGTCGGGCTGAAACTGTCACAGATTTGGTGGCAAAGCGATGCAGAGAATATTTCAGCGAGAAAGAAAACAGGAAGCAGGTGTTGGTTTTTAAACGTATAAAGTTCAGCTCTTTTCCAAACATGGTGAAGTCCTCCGGCTCTGTTTGTCCCTGCTGGTCACACTGACCTCCACCTCACATCCACAATTATCTATTCTCCTTGGACACTTTGAGAATCTTTGCTTTAAAATGTCAGACCACATGGGCATCTCTGCCGCTCTGTCTTCAGATCAGCTGAATGTCTGGCCTTCCTTTTGATATTTGAAGCTAAAGGATGTTTATTCCGAATATTCAAACTCAAGGCTTCGGGTTTTTTTCTCTTGTGCATCATTTCAGACACATTTCAACAGAATTCAGCCGTGACACTGGGTCCAATACCATTTCATTTCTACCCCTACCCCTCATTTTTGAGCATCGCTGCGCCCCTCAGAACTCGTCAAAGATTCACACTCACATCTAAGAGACTCCAATTAATCTACTCTGCATTTACAAATGATTAAAGCTCTAGTGTGTAGGATTTAGGAGGATATATTAGCAGAATTGTAATATAATATAATCAGTATGTTTCCTTTAGTGTATAATCAGCTGAAAATGAGAATCGTTCTTTTCGTTACCTTAGGACAAGACGTTTATAACTACATAGGGAGCAGGTCCTCGTCTACGGAGATCACCATGTTGCACCGCCATGTTTCTACAATAACCCAGAGTGGACAAACCAAACACTAGCTATAGACAGTCACTGTTATTTGTTTAAGGGTGCCCAGTGGTGTCAGTGGGAAACGTGGTGAGACAACAATGAAAATGCAGTCAGTTTTTAAAACCTAAAACCAAGCCCAGTGTCAAACTAGTGAAACAAGTGCCTCATGATAATTTAGAACAAATAAAAACTGACTTCTTCCTAACGATAGCACAATATACACTAGCAAGAGGCACGTTGGTGTGTAACATACCAGTGTGAAAGGTGCATCCGTGCATCGATGTCTGAAGCCAAAATCATTGACAAAGCAGCAGTGTTTGACAAGTTGGGAATGAGAACATGCTGGTTCTATTGGCAATGCGAATGCAAACACACAAACAGCCCTTAAAGGTTTGTAGTTCTTGGGGAACCTGGTCTCACTCTGAAGTCGTCAAATACCGGCACTTGGTTGGTGACTTCCGGCATCAAACACCAACAAAAAAAGCCATTCTTTTACATCAGCATGATATGCAGCCAGGCATCATTATTGTTATCATCAGGGGGAAAAGCAGCAGGACAACAATGAGGGTTGGGGCAGCAGAGCGGGGGGGTGGATGGGTCCAACAACCACGACTTTCACCTGATGTTTGCTCTCAGTAGGATTATAAAGCCAAACTCTGTTCTCCTTGCTCAGGGGGACTTCAGCAGTGCCCAGGAGGTGAACTGGCACCTGTGTGTCCCCACTCTATATCAGTCCATATGGGGACTTGAGGTGGCGACCCTCCGGTTCCCAAGCCAAGTTCCTATGGACTGAGCAACTGTCCACATGTTGAAGTATTCTTGGGCAATATACTGAACCCCAAATTGCTCCTGATGGCTGTTCCATCAGTGTGAGAAGACTTATGAATGATTATTGACCAGCAGGTGGAGCCTTGCACGGTAGCCTCAGCCACCAGTGTGTGAACTGGTGAAAATGGTGTAGTGTAAAAAAGCACTTTGAGTGGTCGGAAGACTAGAAAGGTCTATTACCTTCTCGCTCTTTATACTATGGCATTTGTTCGGGGCATCAAAAATGCCGGCATCAGGTGCGTCTCATACCGCCACTAGAGGTGCCTCGGTTCGTCAGTATGAGACGCACCGAGGGCCTCCGAGCAAGCGTCAGTATTTGATGTGTTGGAAGTGAGACCAGGTTGGTTCTGAGGGCCAACACTTCGCAGTACTCTTCTATCCTAACACGGATAAGGACGCCCTACCCCGAGACATGAACATGCAGAATGAAGGCTAAGGGCTCAGTGCTGGGAGCAGTGGGAGAACTGGGACTGAGACTCGGTGTCTTTGGAAACTTTGGGATCTCCTGTTAAATTCAAAATAAAGTTTTGTACAGACAGTTAATAAAGACGGAGACACTCGGGGCCGAGCACCCATAAGAGGCACAAAATGTTTGTTGTGTTGAATGAAGGGGAGGTTCCTGCTCCTCCTCCTCTTCCACCTGCTCCTCCTCCTCCTGCTGTGTTATAGAGAATACCTTATTAACTTAGGAAGGATCGTTACGTTAATACCTGGCAAATAAGTGGATTAGCAGGGGGTCACTCTGGATTAGCCGTCGGTTTTTGTTTGTCTGACGTCTCCCCTCCTCCAAAACCCCGTAATCTCGTCTAAATCCTGCAAGGCAAAGGCTCGGGGCCAAGTGGGGCCCAGACGGACTTCCTGCTGGTGGGGGGGGGCCCTCTCCTGCTTTATTGTCCTCCGTTTACCTTCATCACTCCTCTTCACTCTGACCTCCCTCCTCCTCCTCCGCCGCCATCCCTCCGCTCTTTGTCTGCTCTCCTCTCCCTCCCTCTCTTCACAATACAACAGCAACATCAAAAGCTTGTGTTGCCGTGACAACAGCCCTGACTGAACCCCGTCCAGACCTCCTTTCCATTCAGACCGGCTTCCCTAATTGGCTGGATCGAGCCGGCTGGACTCTGAGGACAAGGCAACCCCCCTACCACCGCCACCCCCTCCACCCCCGCTGCCAGCCGCACACAGAGGTTACCTGGCGGATGAATACGAATAAAGGTGCTCATATCTCGCACTCTTTCATCGCTGCTCAGCTCCGGTTCACGGGTCGAGCGGGGACGATGTGAGGAGGGATAATTGGCAGGCTCAGGGTGGAAGGATGTGGCACGGCTTCATACCCGGCGCAGGAAATTGACGGCGAACCCCAGCGAGAGGCAGGCGGAGAGGTTCAGGTCACGGCGTGTGGTCAAATGCCCGTCTCAGATAGATGAAGGCTGCATGACATCACAGAGCAGTCAGAGATGACCAGAGCAGAGAGAGTCTCTTGTACAGAACACGCAGAGGCTGCATAATGTTATGATAATGATTCAGAACAGCGGGAGATCATCTGCATCTCTGAGCGACAGGGGCTGCACAGACCCAGGTGCATTATGGGACGTCAGAATCACCCTTAACAGGAGGAGTCTCAGTTTCTAAACTTCAGAAAAAGCTGCTTAAAAAAGGAAAAATTTAAAAAAAGATGTCCACATGTAGATTTTTGTCTCCTGCTTTCACATCTTTGGTTTGTTTTTTGGTTTCATGTTTAATTATATATATTTCATATATTTATATTTTTCTCTGCACATCTACTTTTGTTTTTTTACTGGCAGCTGCAAAATTATAAATGATATTATTCTAGATGAGTCACTATATAAATACGAGACACTGTCAGACAGACTGGACACATTCAGGTTTAAAGGTTTGAATCTGAGGCGGCATGACTCGATAAAAAGACGCCGTCTGCTGCTGTTTTTGTTTTGAAGATCTCCAGTGAAGAAAAGCAGCATATTACTATAATTTACAGTAGGACTGCACAATTATGGCGGTGCAGCAGTGGCAGTTTCACAGCGGTGAGAATAAGTGAAGTTGGTGTTTATCTGCGAGAAAATAACTCACGTAAATCTGCTAAACAGGGAGGATTCCTCTTCTGCTGTCGGCGCTCTGACTGGGAGACGGTTTCAGTTTCGGCTTCAGGAGACAGAAATACTCTGACGGAGGAGTTAATGAGTTACGTCAGTGGAAAAATACTGAAAATACAGCCCTGAATGTAACTTGACACTGAAGTAAGCTTTTATGAGACAGTTTGATCTTTGATGTCTCCAGAATCTGGACCTGGACTCCAGCTTTAATCCTGGACTACACATCTCAAAGTAGAGAGGAGGGAGGAGAGGACCTGCCCACTGAGGAGCTCCCCCACAAGCTGCAATGTTTTTTTTGTGTGTTAACGTTTCCGCCAATAGGAACAGCACGTTCTCACTCTCAATGTGCCAAACTCCACCACTATGTGAACGATTTCAGTGTCAGATACCAACGAACAGAGGCACCTTTCACGCCAGTATGATATGCACCAGGCAGCGGCTATTTCTGACACTGCTGGCCACAACTGAACTCTTCAACTTGAACTCTTCTGAACTTTTAGCTTTGTCAGTCGATGTCAACGCCAGACACCGATGCACAGAGACGCTCTTCGCAGTGATATGATACGCACTGAGGGCCACTATTTTTGATGCCACCAGCAACTACTGTCGTATAAAGAGCAGGTAAGTCCGTATAGGACACAACAGAGTGGAGGTGGATGGGTCAAACAAACTCAGGACTTTCACCCAGGAGCCCACTGTTCACTTCCTGTGTGAAACCAAAAGTCATTAGAGTTATTTCAATAACAACATAGCATGCTAGTATGTGTAGCATGCAACACTGTCACATGATGTATGTCGTGATGTGACCGTATATTAGTGTTATGGCCACAGCCAACCCCCCTCTCCACGTGCTAACCCATGTCTTGTAGCACTTGTTAGCAAGTTAGGATGTTCGGTCCCCATCGACAGAGCAGAGGTATTGACAAGTTGCGATGAGAACAGGTTGATAGGATCGTACCATAAGCCAGCCGGCAGCTATATAGCAACGTCACTTTCACTTTGATAAAGTCAAATATGCTGCCTGAACTTCACTGTCAGACCATTTTAAAAGTTCCTTCAGTCAGAAAATGCCTAATATTTTGGAGGCAGGATACGTCACTCTGTAGCTCGTATCATTTCCAACAGGACGCCAGAACGTTGATTTTGTTTGGTTCAGATTTTACATGTTTGTCAAGACTTTAATAGAGGAGAATTTCTTTCTTAGTTTGAGTTAATTTAGTTTTTTTGTTACTTTACATCTGCTCTGGTGCCATTTTTTACACTTAACTGTTTCTGCTGATCATTAGGTAAGTTCATCTTTTCACAAATATTCCTGTAAGTCATTTAACAAGCTGCTGGGGGAGTAAAGTGACCCACAAAACATCCAGTAGTTTGATGATCCTGGATCAGACTGGTTTCACTGTAACATCTTAATAAATGTCTAAATATTATTCATCTTCGTCAATGTAGTCGACTGATTCAAAAGAGAAAACAGACCTGTGCTGACACATTAGGTAAAGTACGGGAAAGTTCAAATTCTGGGTCATAAAACTTGTTCAAATCCATTTAACTGTGACATGTAGGAAGTCAGGAGGGATGTGATGAATGCAGTCAGGTAGAAAGTCAAATAAAAAATGGAGGAAATGAGTCTCACAAACAGAAACTAAAGCAAAACCTTCACAGCTTCAGCCTGAATTACAAATACTACTTCTAACACCTGCAGTAAAAGTACTCTGCAGTAACTTCCTCCTCCTCTCAGCAGTTAGCGTTAATTCAGCTAATTCAGAGCGACTGGCTGGTGGCGCTCATCAATCAGCAGCATGTTGAGCGACAGGTCAGGAAATGCTCAACTATGTTCCTGGTTTCATGGTTAATGAGAAACAATATGGGTTTAGGAGAGCGGGTCCACTCTAAGCTGCTCATTAATTACTGAGAGCATTAATCTGCGGGGCTTAATAGGCGATCAAGAGGCTGTAACGTGGAGCAGCAGCATGTGACCGGCACACACCTTAAGCCTCTGTTAATCTACCAGCTGAGAGCCCGCCTCCGCCCGGTTCGGCTCTGACAGACAGGTGATCAGTTACTGAACCAGGCAGAGGTAACTGAGTACTTTTACTTTGGTACTTTGCTCAGGTCTGACTGGAGAAACTGGAGAAATCAGTCCATGACAGGAAGTGTCACTGTGTTTGATTTATATGAGAGATACTAGTTTCTGACACATTCACGTGTTTCACCTGCTTCCATTTTGTTCTGTTCTCACCTGTAAGGGACTGTTCTTTATTTATCAGAGGAGGAGGGTGTCTGGGCGGGACTTTCTTTATCATTGTTTTATTCTAACCCTCCCTGAAGCTACAAATATTTTTCCTTAAGCTTCCCTCAGTGACAGGCGGAAAATGTATGGCCCTCCCTTTTTTTATGTTTGAAAGTTAAAATTTGAAGACAAAATCCTGGAGTTGAAAAAAGCCTCAGTTTTTCTCTCTTGTTGTTTGTGCTGGTTAGTTCATGCAAACGGTTTATTTTTAGACAAAATATAATAAAGTGATTTGGATGAAATATCACAATTTCGAGCTCAGATTTTGTTTTTTTTCTTTTTGATAAAGCGTTTGAACATAATGATGTGTTCAAGGACCGTTGAACATTTGGAAATACAACAGTAATTTCTGTTTTTACGGTTCCTGGCTGTGATAAATGATGTAATTGCACGATTTTTGATGGGTTTGGACAGCATGTTTTCTTTAAAATTTGGCTGAAAAATAAAAACAAAATACACCCATTTAAATGTGTATGCCCCTCCTTTAAGCCAAAATAAAAATCAAAAGTCACTCCCAAGTACTTAAAAAAATTATTTGACACTAGACATATTGTTATCTTTAAATCTGACCATTTGATGTTTGAAAGTTAAAAGTTTAAGACAGTTTTTCACTCCTGTCGTGCTGGTTAGTTCCTGCAAACAGTATATTTTGGGCCTCATTTTAAATGACATAGAATAAACGGATTTTGATTTAATGTCAATATTCTAAGCTCAGGTTGACTTATGTTTTTCATCTGATGGAAGAATTTGTCGGACATGATGTGTCCAGTGACACAAAAATTCAACAATAATTTCCATTTTTACAGTTTCTGGCTGTGTATTTTGGCGAGTTTTGAGCATGCCTGCCAAACTACATCTGGATCATAAATCTTTAAAAGCCATCATTAGAATAAATATAATACTGGGCTCAGAGCAGACAGGTGTCGGCGATCAGAGCAGAGTACAGTGTAGGTTTCAGTTTGTCTGTAAACAACGCAACATAACAAAATGAGCTCAGCAGCACACAGAGAGGAGGAGATGACTTAATGAAGAGTCAGCTGGGAAAAGACTAATTTTCTGAGAGGATACAGGACGCAAGAGTTCGTCTACAAACCAATAACAGTCAAGTGTCGGAAGACGCAGCTCAGATACGATTAATAGAGACAGTTTCAAACACAAGTACACAAATCAGCTTCACTATAACTCGCAGCATTCACAGACAAACACTTGTCTTTATCTGGACACTTTTTCCCCACAAATACAACATGCTAACGTTATTAGCACAAGCCTATGGCATTTTACATTGTATAAATTAGCCTAGCAGCTCGCAGACTTTTCCTTTACCCATATGAAGCCAGGGACAACAGCAACATTTAACAAAGGTAACGTTACAAAATTCGGCTCCATTACAGCTCACAAGGTTCACTGACAAAACAACCACTGAGGGAAATGGTTCAGCTTATAGAAACAGACAGGAGGTCTGCGTTGCCGCGATGTGTACGTGTTACATTTCGTTGGAGGTGCACGTCAGGCTACAGTGTAGGTTACACGTTTTCCCATAGCCTACGCTGTCAAGTCAATGCCTCAGTATAAATCCCACATAACAAAACTGTGACCCTAAGTTCAGACTTTCAGGTATGAAAAGGCCATGAATTCAGCACACTGGACCTTTAACAGATAAATATTTTACATCCTACTGATAATATTTAAGCGCCTATAGTGAAGTAACATGTTGAATGCAGGAATATAACTTGTACTGAAATGTTTTCACTGAGGATCAGCTGCTGTTAGTTCAGTAAAGGATGTGAGTTGAGTTTCAGCACCACTGTGAAGAAGAACCAATAAATCACGTCTGTAAACTTATTTAACACAAAGACCTTCATATTTAATTCTCTTTTAAACGTCTGTGTGTTTACCTTCAGTTTGTTTTACTGCTCACTTTGTTTTATTCATTCTCTCTTTTACACTCAGCGGGACTTTTATTTATTCTGCACCGTAAAGAACGTTTAAACTGTCGGTTTGAAAAGTGATGTCGAAAGTTTATTATTGTGTCTGTACGAATGTGTGTGTGTGTGTGTGTGTGTGTGTGTGTGTGTGGGTGTGTGTGTGTGTCAGGTACCTTGGCACTGATGACGAACCCCCAACACCCCTGACTGTCTCCCTGTTTCCATGGCAATCCATCCCACTGAGGGTCTCAGCAGGACGTCAGAAAAACAAAGCTGGACACACCGGGGAGTCTGTGTGTGTGTGTGTGTGTGTGTGTGTGTGTGTGTACCTGTTTACCTGAACTCAAGTCTCCCCCATTAACACTCTGACATCACTAACCGCCCTCCACTCCAGCCAGCCTCTGTTCATTAGCTCCCATGATGCAACACAAGCCTAGCAACCAGACCTGTGGCTAACTCCCCCGCCGCCTCCACGCTCTCATTGGACAGGTTCCCGGGGGTCACGGCCCCGCGCTGCCCGCCCCCCGCCGGCCCGCCATCTGTCCTGGAGACACCGCCTCGGCGCAGGCAGAGCCCACCGGGAACAGCTGCCGGCTCTGACGGAGGCGGCTGACCGAAGCCAGGAGCCGGTGGGAGGCGGCTTTAGACGAGCTGCTTTTAGCTCGCTCGGCGCTGAAGCGGGCAGTCGCATCCTGTTCAGAGCAGGCAGTCGAGCCGCCGCTTTGATCTCTGAGATAATCTCACACAGGTCGACCCTTGACAGCCGTCATGTCACCGCTGAGTTAATTTTATGATTTACTGATGAAGTTGAGACGATGTGAAAGGTGAGTGTCTCAAACCAACACCTGAAGAAACTTTAAATTCACGCTCATGAAGTGGAAACACTGTTCATATTACTACACAGACAACAAGGAGACTCCAGGTGACACTTGCCTGCCTGAGGTCAGAGGTCAAACCACTGAGACTATCTGAGCTAAACACTCTGACAAGTCATTAAACATGTTTAAGTATTAACTGAGACATATCTAAGATGGCTGTGTGGGCCTGTCCTGTCTCAGGTGTTGATTTTCTTACAATGCATCACCTGATCTCGGAAAACCAAAAGGACAGAGCTGCAGATCTGAACATATCCAGTTAAGCGGATGCCAGTTGGAAAAGGCAGCACAACTATTGGTTCAGGAGAAAGTGTTCCAGAGTATGGTCCTATTAACTTGTTGAGCTCGTCCACCTCAACCCCTCAGTTCAGTGTTTACGTCAGGGCTGCCCAAAGTGGGGCCTGTGGGCCAAAGTTGGCCAACCATAAACTTCAATTTGGTCTGCCAGATGTTAATAGTAAAAAATAAATCAAGATTAATAAAAAAGTTGAAATACAAATCGCTGTTTTATTTTCCTGTTAGGTAAAAATGCTCTTTAAGTATTTGGGATTATTAATCATTTTTTTATAACCTGAGCACAGTGGGCAGAGTGGCACACGGACAAAAGGCATTTCAACATAAGGAACTTGTGAAACTGATACCATTTTGCATCTAAACACTACAATACAACCATCACATCCTCACTGTGACCTCGTCACATGTCCACGTTTGGTCATGGACTTTCCACGTCCACATATGACGTCCAAGGTACCCTGGGTGTGTTGGTTGTTGACGTTCTGGGACGCCGTGTCAACTTCAGCCTGTTACATGCATTGTCTGTTTTCAAAATACACTTCTGATGAAAATCAGTTATTGTTGGACCCCTCCATCACCCCTCCAACCTGCCCTGAACTCGGACTTTCACTCCCTTAACTTATGTTACTGTCCCACCATGTTTCCCATTGAAGCTTCCACAATAATGGCAGCCCGCTGTGTATTATACCGACTTGAAAGGACGGCTTTTTTCATCATTGTCTGACGCAGGAAGTCACTACCCAAGAGCCAGTATTTGACCATGATGAGACCAGGCTGATGAAACAGGTGTTTGCTTTTGGCCCACCAATAAGTCTCTGTTTTGGTCCTTAAAGGCAAAATGTCTGGGCACACCTGGTTCACATGTTTTTCAGTCCCTCCGAGATTTTACAGCTCTTTTTTGGGAGGGATTGCTGCGCTCTTAAATGTCTGATTTCACGTCAGTTTTTCTAAAATAATGTGCAATGTGTGCTTTAATGATGCAATGCACGTTTTTAGCCTCTGTCATGGTGATTTGTTTTGTCAGTTGTCTGTTCGGTTCAGACGTTCTCAAGCTATGATTTATGGTATGGTATGGTAAATTTGAGACAATTGTGTTGCAGATGTGTGCATGTTCACAACCAGAAACAAGGAGGTGAGTTGGTGACGTCGTGTGCAGGGGACTCCTATGATTGGTGAAGCTCAAGAGAAACTATGGTGATTGTAGAAAAGTTGACACGCTTGAGGTCTCGAGAATTTTCACTGCCGTCCCTACATCACAACATCCAGGAGGATCTGGCTTTTATTTTTGCCCACTTATTTAAACACTGACTGCAGACGTGTCAGGTATAATTTTGGAACTAAAACATCACTCTAACTAACTCCTTCTTCAACCATGTGGTTTATATTAAACTCTGAAGATGGAGCTGCTGGACACATCTGGACGAGACATCACGGCACGTATGAGGAAGAACTGACTGTAGACCTAATTACCAAATGCAGACCAAATCAGTTAGAAACCTTTTCAGAGGCCTGTTAATGGATCAGTATCTCACTGTGGCTGAAAACTGAATCCATGCCTCTGTGTGTTTTTTTTCTTTGCTCTGCAGGAAGGGCTTTCATATTTCAAGAGCTTTTATATTTCATGCCAATAAAGAAAACTGGGGCTGACAGAAAGGACAGTTTGACAGTTTATTCAAGCTGCAGTTTAAGAGCCAAGAAAGTTAACCTCTGAAGAGAATACAGAGCAGTTCACCACGCTGAATATTCATGATTATAGCTGTACACGTGGCTTCTGAAGCTACTATTTGTTAAAGGTTTTATGTCAGCAAATAAACCAATAACTGAGGTAGAGACACTTGAAGAAAATGTGAGCAGTTCACCTTCAGAAGACAGCAGCCTATTATTCATTCAAGGCTCAGTATTCAATGTTATCTGGGAGATAAGGACAGCCGTATGATGTTGCTCATAAATAACAATATCTAAACCTGAGGTAATATAAAGCGATGCTTCTTTAGCTTCAACACACACTGTTTACTGACAAACATAATGCAATCTCGTTTATTTAGCTAAATGAAGAGTTCAGTAACTCATGGTGCTTTAAAGAAAATATAAATGATCCAGTGACAAACTGAACCTCCGGGAGGGTCTGTTGAGCAAAGAGTTTTATAGAAGTAATAAAATAAAGACATATTAAAGAAGAGACGGACGAGACAATGACTGTGGATATAAAGAACCTCTTCAGTTCGGCTCTGAACAGAACTCCCACATGAAGCCTTCTTATAGACCCTTTACTGTTACTAATTAGTATGATGTTTTTGGGTGGGCGGGGCTTAGCTGGAGGCAAAGAAACTCTCCACAGACATTAGCTAGTGTTAGCTAACAAGTTGTGTTGTCTTGTTTTAGACAGTGGAGGAAGATGATGTGAGTGGTGCGTTCAGAAACACTCATTCTGAGTGTGGGAGCGCACTCTGGACACTCTGTCTGTGGAGACGGAGCAGCAGAGCGCCGAGCGGAGTGAATGTGTGATTAACTTAACCGTTGGTTCATTCATGTAGAAATATAACGCTGCGTTTCTTCCACCAACAGGGCTCTCATTTTAGTGTAGAGCGTCAGACTGAATTTACCAACGCACCATGTCAGGTCACTCACTCT